>NW_028281503.1:0-23750 GCF_059751285.1 Brachycentrus maculatus
CCCAACCCCAACCCCAACCCCAACCCCAACCCCAACCCCAACCCCAACCCCAACCCCAATCCCATAGAATCAAAATACTCTCAATGATTGCTATATTTATTTATAAGCACCATTTCGACAAACTAAAGTTCTTATAGAAAATGCAAGTCTTATCTCTATCTATATTCTAAGATTCCTGCAATTCGAGCTTGCACTTCTGATTTTTGATGTCTGATCTTGACTAAATTAGGTATTCTGCATTAATGTGGTGTGATGCTGTAATGTGGCATTATGATAGTGAAAATATATTAAACAATAAAACAAATTTATATCTCAGCTACTGACAGCCTGTGCCGATGAGAGACACTTATGCTCAGATGCAGAATAATCGAAGTTGTCTTGGCACTTTGAGCATTTCTCTGTTTCTAAATTGAATAGAGGAAACTGAGTAGGGCAGGCGATACAATTCTTGATACTCTTGGCATAGTAAGGATACGCTGCTGGGCATTCGATGAGCTGGTACCCTTTTTTCTTTGATTCTTCCACTTTGCTATTGTAATTGCTGGTCAAATCCTCAAATGACTTGGTTTCGACTAGTAAATTGACAGCTTTAGGCGATGTTACGAAATGAGACTGCTAGCATTGATTGGAAGCGGCATTATAGAACTAGTTTGGCTTACAATCTCCACTCTTGACAGCTGTTTTATTCTAAGTTACGACTTCTTGATTCTTAGGTGTGTTTTCTTGATTGGCGGAGGAAGGATTTATAACTTCGACATTCGTTGAATTAATCTTTTAGCATTGACCATTTTCCTTATTTAATGTTTAGCCATTCGCACACTTCTTCGATTGTATTTTGCATTGATGAGTACTCTTATCATATTGCTGGTTTGGCAGACATAAACTCGACTTATTCTGACATATAAACTGAGTTTAGTTGTAGATCTGATCGATTGTGCATGTAGTCGCAGTTTTAACGCATTTACGATCGACTTAGTTATATGTTTCATCATTTTTGCATAAAGAACTCAAACTGAGACACTTATGTTTTTGGGAACTGTAGAATTGGTTGACTGTACACATGTCAGATTTGTTGACGCAGGTGTTATTATATGTGTTTAAGAATTGGTCAGCATTGCATTTTGTGGCAAGCAATGAGCAGTTATGGGATTAAGGGGAGTAGAATTAGTCCTGAAGACAAGTCACCGAGATATTAAGACAGCTATGATTGCTTTCAATATACTTTTGATCCAGAGTGCAGGTAGATTTAATCAAAATGCACTTATGGGTAGTCTTATTGTAGAACTCCGATTATTTGCACAATGCAGACTTATTTTCACATTTGACTTCCTTTTAGTTATAGGATTGGTCGATTGTGCAAGTTTATGACACATTCACGCATTTATGCTTCTATTGGGAGTACTTTTCAGTGGCAGTGCAAAGTGTGGACTTATTGAAACATTATCTGGTTTCATTGTTGTATAGTTGGTCCAATGTGCAGAGCTAGGAGTTCAGTTGACACTTGTGCAGATTTATATTGTAGTGCTATTGAGTGTTGCATAGAAGTCGAGCTTCTCTGCAGGCATGTAATGTTTTATTGTAGAATTGGTCCAGTCCACAAGTTTGGTTTTTATATCTACAAACATTCATTTTTCTGTCGTAGTACTCATCGAGTGTGCAGAGCTTTGATTTGTTTTGGCATTCGTTTATTGTCACATTGAAGTATTAATACTACTTGCACGAGGTTTGTGTGAATTGCTGATGTTCGAATTGTAGGTGGCTTAATGTATGGACGGTTGTTACATTTGTTGGTGCTGGTAGGGGTGTTGATGTGTTTGTTTGGTTATAGGTACTCTTTAAGCATTGGCCGATGAAGCGGTCATATGATTCACCAGCTGGGCAGCGTTTGCAGGTCTTTTCTTAGGGCACATAGATTGGGGCTTCATCTGTGCAGGGATCACATAGATGGTAATGTGGATTATAGTGAGGCATGTCTGAAGGACATGAGTGGCATGAAAGGGAGCTGACATTGTAGACAGGCTTATCAGGAGGGCAGACTGATGCATAGTTATTCGTTTTGCATGAAAATGTTTATGGTACGTATTACTCATCAACATCACATTTTAAACATCTTTGAGTGTATTTGTTAAAGTAAGGGTAATTGTCTGGGCATTGTTTTGCTGTTTTTATTACTTTTTCAGGGGGAGTGCAAAGCTAGGCAACTGGGTTATACTTATGTTAAGGCAAGCATTGTGCGCATTTCTTTGCGAGATTGCTGTAAAATTCGAGTGGGCCACATGCCTCGCATTGATTCGACTGTTGCACATAATGCAGTTTATCTGGGCATGCAACACACTTACCTTGTTCTGTGTCATAATGCGAGTCTGTTGGGCATTAAGTGCATTTCTTAAGCTTCAAAGAATAAAACAAACCATTGGGGCATTGCTGGCATTTATTCGTGCTCGCATTCAGGAATTCTCCTGCCTTCAAGTTGCAACCCACACACACATGAAAAGTTAAGTTATAGTACTGTTATTCAGCACAAGGTTGACAACTGTAGGATGTGGAGTTCAAAAATTGGTTGGGTGGGCATGTCTGGCAAGCTTTACTAGTCTCGTTCAAGAATGTGTACTGTGGACAGAGCTTACATACTTTTTGTTCGTTATCGTAATAAGTGTGTGATGGGCAGGTTTCGCATACAGAGGTGCTCAGATTCAAGTATTGGTTCCCATTGCAGTGATAGCACCTTTTATTGCCTAGATTATACATGGAGTTTGTTAATGGGCATTGGAAGCATTGATTATCTGCTGTGACGTAGGGGGTATCGATGGGGCATTGCGTCAGATTGAACTTGGAGGATAGCTCAAACCGGTTGAGAATGTAGTTCTTTTAAGTTGCGTTCCCATAAAACCAGTTCTGAGCCTTCAAATTATCTACCTTAATATTCCTGGAGAGATCGACTAGCCCTCTCGGCTGCTCCTCAGGCAAAACGAAAGGCTTCTTTTTGCATCCAACCTTCAAAATGCTGTCGATATTCTCGATGAATGCCCGAGACTCGTCAATTTCATGCCTGATCTCATTGCATCGCAGTTATGTCGAAGTTTCACACTTCCCAAGCAGAGAGTTCATGCTATTCAACTGCTCCTTCACAGCATTTGTTCTGTTTGTAATCTGAGCCTTAGTGTTTTCGGGGATGCTCGCCGAAGTGCACTACTGGAATCTTTGTGGCAATGCCAGCTTGTTCTGAATTGTAATCAGGAGATCTCTTTCATCAGCCATTTTCTGTGAAAGTTGCTATAATTTTGTGGTGTTTGCTATAGAGTTATTGGCTATCACGGCCTTAATGCTCTCTGTCATATCGGTGAGATTCTGGATTTAAATTTGAAAGTCGTTTTGTGTGGAATTCAACTGATTCAAATCGTTAGCAGCAGAATACTAATCAGCATTCCGTTCACTTCCGAGCAACAAAGTCACCCCGAAATTCATCAACCCCAAAATCACTATGACCGAAGATATAGCTCTCATAAGTATGGTTATTATAATTCAAAATCGTATTTAAATAATTTTTATTTACTTATTTATTGTGTTCAACTTTAATGATTTCAAATGACAAATACTTTTCAATGCAATATTGCTAAGTATTATTAATTATTACTATTAGGGTCTGCGCATTTGTTCGAAAACATGGTAATGTGACAGTAAATAATAAGAGAAACTATAAAGACATTAGCTAAATGAGATACGAAGTCAGAAATAGATTTACACCGGAGGAGGCTTATGATCATGCGTATTTTGCATCGTGATTACTGTTTGTGATTAAGTGTATAGTATATTGTATATTGTAGTATATTGTAGTATATTGTAGTAGTATATTGTAGTAGCATATGTATAGAGCATAGTGTGATCTGCTTTAATGTGTGATTATAGATGCTGGCTCACCATCATAATATTTCCGCAACAACAACAGAATGCTTCACACCAACAAAATAAGGTACTGCATAAAGAACTTCTCAAAGGATCTCAACCTTCCCTCTTATTTCACCGTTGGAGGCCTCTACAAAAGAATAAAGAGAAAGTACCCAAAGACATTCCAATTCGTCAACTTATCGACCACCTTTCTGATCACCAGTCTGATTGGCCTTACATTCATCTCTGTCAATATTCACTAAATTAGAAGTCATATCATATAGGATATAGGTGTATACATATATATATATATATATCATGATATAAATATATTTGATATATTTAAATCCTTTTAGATCAAACTAATCATTTGTCTCCTTTATCCACTATTTCCATGACGTGAACTCTTGACTCCTCGTATTTTTAGAATAAATCATACAACCAAGCAATTTGCTTATACTCTTGCAGCCCCCAGTACGTTTCAAGAAGCTATTATCCGGGCTCGATATCTCTCAAGCTGGCAAAAACATCTTTTTATGGGGTTTATCCTTAGACATGAGCGTGGTTGGGGCTGTTGCTGTGATTACCAAATCTTGTAGGTGATTCATCACACACAAAAAATTAAGATTTTGAATGATAGTAGCCATATCTCAGAATCTGAGGAATCAGTTACGGATTCTTGGCCTAAATGGCCTCCAATTGATCTTTGGTGAATCGAGTCATCTTATTGCTTTGCACATCGACGAGTTAACCTTGGACAGGAATATCATCTGGTTAATCGCAGAAAGAGGTTATGATCCGATTTGCCGGAATGAATTCTAAAGCAAACAATCCTTTGCCTCCATAAATGCTTTCTTTGATGACGACTTTAAATTTAAATCCCATTTGTTGAATTTTATTTGTTTTTACAAAAATATATAGTTTTATACTCATATAGATATATAATCACATATACCCGACTAATTATCACACTATAAATTTTTAAAATTTATGCCGTTTTGTACGATAAAACGGTTCCAGTAATTAATAATTCTTTATGATATTTACTGAACTTTTAGGACAACCTCACCCCCAAGAGGTTTTCATTAATGACCTTCATATGTATGGTTATTATAATTCAAAATCGCATTAAAATGATTTTTATTTACTTATTTATTGTGCTCAACTGCAATGATATCAAAGATAAATGCTAAAAATATAATATTTTTAGTATTATTAATTTTACTATTACGGTCTGTATTTGTTCGAAAGCATAGTAATTTGACAGTAAAGAATAAGAGAAGCAATAAAGGCATCAGTTGAATGAGTAGCATCATACATGCTAGATGGTTAGCCTGCATGAAGCCAGGACAAACGCATAGAAGATCAGAAGCATATTAATATTCAGCTTCTTGAGTGAAGATCCACGATACATGTCCATTTCATTGAGGAAGAAAGTAAAACCAAAACTGAAAACAAACCCAGAAAATACTATCCGTCCGATATGTAGGATTTGTGGCCACGATGAAAGTGTGCTAATTTTGAGCTACGACCCAGCTTTGTGAATGTGAGTATGCGACAGCTTGTGTGTAGAAAAATAGTTAAGACTGAACGATATGACCACTGTGAAAATTATCAGTATGAGTGCTGCTATGATTATTCCTGCATAAACTACGCACAATGTTGATTATATTATCTAAACACTCTTTAAATTGTCGAAAGACTCTTCGCCTTATTATTAATTTCTATTGTCAATATCTGCTTATTGTTAGCCGTGAGATAGAGTGTTTGCGTGAATTCCCGATTTGCGAGCCAAAAGCCAGATTGTTTGCACACGAATAATATAGAATACCCCAAAACACAAGAAGAATGTATGCGCTACCATTGCGACATACAGGGCAATTGAACTCCAATTGAGGAGAGATATTTTAGGGGCATGCAAGAAGGCAATTAAGATGAGCTGACGTTATTCAATGAGAATGTAAAGTATCGAAAATAAGATAAAGAGCATCTTCCGCATGCATACTCCTATTTCAGACAAACCTAGAAGCCCAATGGTTACCAGCACAGAAATGCAGAAGATAAAGGGTTCCAACTCGAATTTGCCAGCAAGCACTAGCTAATTTTTAGGGACATCATTGACCATCGGGGAAAATATCAGTAATGCGAATGAAATCAGCTTTAATTCTAATTGTTTAGGCTGTGAGTACATGCGAATGCTACGGCTGCTGTTGGTTACTCTGCACCCAATTAGGCTGCTTATGTTTTTACATGTGAGTGATGTGTCAACGGTCTCAACCCGAGGATGTGCATCTATTGGAAATCTATGTGCAGCTTATTTTGATTATAGTTGAACAGTAACCAAAGAGAGAAACCCGAAGATGCCAAGAGCACAGCCGATAAGAGTATTATGGCAAGCATATCTATTTTTTATATATTATTCATCTGTCACTGATTGCATGTATAAGTGGATGTATGTATGTGTGCGTGAATGAATGAATGAATGAAGATTTACAATCATTAGATTAATAGTTTATCTCAGAGTCATTAAGTCTGCAAAATATCTCACATCTACCACATATTCTATGCTAATATGAATGCGTTTCTGGATTGTTAGAATCGGAGCGCTGAACTATACTGAGCAATGAATAGGAATAAATAAAGTAGGGCATATTGACTCAATCACTTAAAAAACTTATCGAAGACTATGCAGAAAGTCTTGATGAACTCTCGATCAGAGAGATACCTGATATGCGCAGTCCTTCCGATTACCGAGTCGAAATTGCTATGTTATAATAAAGAATACCTCTCTTCGATATTGAAAATGACATCCATTCGGGACAGCTTGTAGCATTATAGGTTGCCTATCAGCCCCTCGACCATTTCCATCAACACTTGTCCGGTTGCAGTCGATAGCTTGTTAGAAATTAGGTCTTGGTTTTGCTCGACTCTCGCCGATTCATACGCCACGTATTTGTCTTGCACTGAGCCGAGGAACGCAAGGTTTTTGAATTTGCCGAGACTACCACTTCTGCTGAGCTTGTACAAGAAGCATTTGCGGAGCACAGGGTCGTCTTGCATGCAGAGCTAGTCTATACTTTGGGATTTCTGGAGGTTCTTCATCAGCCACAGGCCTGCCTGAATGTGGGTCGAAGGCTCGTAGAGGTACCCCAAGTGGGGGGAGCTCATGGTGATGAACGAATACAGATTCTTGTCGATGTTGTCCAAATAGCAAAGGGCTGTCCGAATGATGATGCCTCCCATTGAGTGCCCAATGAACGACAGCTTATAGTTAAATGAGGGAGAACTATTGTTGATATGCTTTTGCACTTCCATTGCTAATCTTTTCCCAAGGGTTTCTATGCTCTCTTAAGTCCGCCCCTCGTTGCAGATGCTGATGTGCACTTTAATATTCGCAAAACGGATCTCTAAGCAGTTCTTCAGTATTAGAAAGTCTTGCCTAGAAGCCTGATACCCATGCACCAGTACTACATAATGATCCTAATTTTGGTTTGTCTCAGGGATTTCCAGGCTGTTAGTGAGTTCCGATAAATTTGTAACATTGGTTTCGAGTTCCTTTTTATGGTCAGCAAGGGGATACGAGCTGAATTATCGAGAAATTGAAGGCCTGTGAATATAATGGTGGTTGGAGAGTACAAGCTACTGAGGAGGTTGTGGCATCGACTTGTTTGAAGTTGCAGAAAATAAATGGGACACATCAGGCGAGTCTGATTGCCTCAACGAAAACCTTTTGGATGCAATTTTGCGTTCAGGTTTAACAGTGTAAATTTATTCGAATATCTTTGTCCGCTTGGACACCTTCGGGAAAAAGTGTTCATTCTCGATAATGAATGTCTATTTCCATAGCTACTCATCGATTTACATTTTTTTCTTCAAAAGTTCGGCCTGTTTGAGGTGTTCGCGTCCTCGATCTGCATAGGCTGCTTTTTTCCATTCATAGGAGGATACTTGATGGCTAAAGACATTGGTGGAGAGCCGCTCCTTGACAATTTTATCATAGGCCTTTTTGTACTTAGGAACAATGGAGAGCACATTTTTGTGGGAGAAATTAATAAATTAGGTCCACTTTTCGAAGATGAGAGCTTTCACTGATAAGTAATCATAAATAATCTCCTATGAGAGCCGATGCTTCTGCTGATCCTTCTCTTTCTTGGAGAGTTTGTGCTGTTGCTGGAGACTCTCAGTGTGTTTTCTAAGGTATTCCCCATTAATTGTGAGATCCTCACTGGTTTCGATTCGCTGCTAATAATCCGAACTCTGCCGGTATTTGATATAGTGTGATGAGTCACTGAGGTTGGAATTGTAGCCGCTGAGCTGGTCGATCATAGCATCGATTTTGGCATTGGGGTTAATTTTGATCATGCGGTAGTCATCGGTGGGGATATTAAGAGCCCTCATGAGATCGAAGTGCCTCTCCTGAATAGAGAACAGCTAATTCTGCAGAACTTTCCGGTAATAGTGATAGAAGTTGCGAGTTTCCTGTCTATTGACTAATTTATCTCAATATGTTACATCCCCCAGTGGTTTCATTCAGGAACTCGAAAAAACTCTGCATTTCTTGTGTTGTGTTTGTCTGTTCCTTCTGAATGCAGCAATCCTTTTGGAAATGGAAGTCCATTAGTGCTGCATGGTACGTGCTCTCGATCGCCACCCCTTCGAACTAATCGAAAACTATTGGCAGATATGTCGAAACATCGAAGAGTTTCCGCACCTTGCAACAACATCGGCCGATAGTCTTGTATTATCCAGTGTTGTTCGTCAGGGTTAGAGGGCAAAATAACAGTTCGACCTCGCATTTCAGGTTCAGTTATGGGTACTTTTATATATCAACATAAGTCCGAAACGAGCAAGTCTCTAGGATCGGATGCGCTTACTTCTCAAGCAGAACTCTGAAGCTCTTCGACAAATAGCACTCAGACTCTAAATCCAACTCTGATTCATTGTTCACATCCGCGAACGAAGCCTCTTTCGATTTAAATTTCAAGGAATGATTTTTAGTCTTATTGTGAACGCCATTAACATGCTTTTGAACAGTGTGATTCTTTTATTATTACCGGTCAGAGTGCCTGATGATGCTATATGGGTTGCAGGAAATCACTGATAGTTGAGGCTTTGTCGAATTATTCTGAGGTTACAAAAAGCATACTCTTTCGTCGATGTGATAGAGAGATACTCGAAATTTAATGGAGCCTTGCTGACGTATTGAACATATTTTTAGTGTGGCAAACGCGATGCTGATGTCGATACTGGTTTTGAAGCCCATTGATGATAATAATATATTGATTATGTTTCGAAAAATAGCATACTTTGCCTAACTGAATCATACTACCACTATTTATGAATGCCATTATTTCTATATGGATCTATGAGTATGTGTATGTGCCGACATGCATGAATAGGATATTGTGATTGCCGCAGAATAAACAAACAAACAAAGATCAAATTATTTTGACTTTGAATATTTGGTAGACCATTAATCCAGCCACCATTCCTCCCAGGTTTTTTTTGGTTGGCTCAAACAGACAGTACGCTCCCATCAATCCTAGCAACACCCACATCCTTACTGGAAAAAAGAAAAGGAGCACCTGGCTCTGCAGGTTGAACATTCCATAAAATGTAATCATGGCAGACACTGCAGAATCCGCTCCGACTTGCGGCACCACCATTGGCATATAAGGCATGCCTACCTGCATCGCAATTCCCCCTGCAAGAGCCCCAGTCAGATACAGAATCCAGATAACTTTATTGCCGAACTGCGCACCGAGCCCTCTCCCGAAGGAACCAATGACTATCATATTAAACACTGCATGATCGTATGATTACAGTATGATAAGAAACCCCAATGCGAAAATGCATGTGTAACCATGGTGTAGTAGCGATGTTCCTTAATGTTGTACCTATCGAAAGAGAAATGCTTCACCATGAACTATTCTGGGATTAGGTTAATTCTCCACAGGAGCTGCATTAGAAATTGATTACAAACAGGCCAGTGTTGATGCCAAGTATCTTCGTTATTGGTGAACCCTTCATGCTGATGAATGCGGGGTTTGATTTTATGCGTTGTATTGATTACTTTATCTTTTGCCAGTGATTCATTGGGTTTAAGATTATTATAAATAATAGTGGTAAACAGTATGTCTGTTGTGCTTTATTTTATGAACAGATCGATAACAAATGCATAACAGATAGATAGCTGATAGATAATATACAGATAAAACAATAAATATATTGATGGCAGATATAATAACACTCAAATTCCCTCAGCACGATCCTCATCTTCGACTATTTCCTGAATTTTAGCCTGGATGTCCTCATATGGGTTCTCTTGCTCCACTCTTTGGTACTGTTTCAGTCTCACCCCTTCCCTTTGTCTACTGCGCTGCTCTTTCCTCGAGCCAAAACTCTTATTTCGGAAGATCCTCCAGCATCGATCGATAGGATTCACCAAGATGATGCAACAGCACCCGAAAATAAATATCCAAAGCACAAATCGTATCAGGAACACCACATTAATTATCTTATCTATGAACTTCGTGCGCTGGCTTGCAAACCCAATTCGATTGCTCGCATAGTCTAACACGATGAAGTATTTTTTGAATATGGGTTCGCCCAATATGATAAAGTTATTGTCAGTTGCCTGCTTTATATTGAGGATGGTTGCATTCTTCGAAGATGACAAAATAAGATCATGCAGTGATATACTGATTGGATTCTATTTTGTGATGAAGCTGAGCTATATCTTCTTCAGATCGTCCAGCTAGGTGGAAGTTAGGTTATGGCATTATGTGTAGCCTGATATCGAGTTGATTTCGCATTTTTGCTTGTGTCCCTTTTTGGATAGACCTGCCAATACTCTATCGAGCTATTATTTGGGGATTGCGATTGTTGAGGAGCTCAGTGTTAGGATAATATGCTTCTCAGCTTGTATAATTTTATGGGTTTAGGAGTTAGAATGAGTGACCCATATTTGTTGAAGTGGTGGCAATTTGCCATAATCTTCGTGTTGTGTCACTTCGACCCAGTGTATTCCGCTGATGCCTTATTCTGAATTTTTGGCAGAAATGTCGCCGATTGTGAGGCTCTGGTTAAACTCCCCGATGAACACAGTCACATATTTCTCGGAGGCATCGACGATCTTGGCGATTTCTGATAAAAATGAAGATTACGAATTTGCATCGAACCGTAACGATATGGCACCATCGCAGAGATAATTTAGATTTGGGGATATTTCAGTCGCTTTGATGAATGTTGTGTTGTGCAAGCTTAGCATATCCTTTTCATCGATGATTGCCAGCCCTAGCAATAGAATATCTGCGAGCCGAGTTAACCTCCTCGAGTCCCTCGTTTCGAATACCAAATCTTGAGACTTTTCTAGTTTTCCTTTCACAACTTAGGAGGAGCCTTCGATCAATGCGAGTTCTTTTGATTTTCTCTTTTTGAGTTTCCCTCGGAATGGTAATCGCATAAACTTTTTTAATTTCTTTTCTAGGCTTGAGATCGAATCCTTGAAGTTGACTTAAATCCTGGAACATTTCTGATGGGATTGAGCAATGAAGCAATTATGACCTTTCATCCAACTAACCGGGGCTGTCAGATCCATCGAAAACAACAGCAGCTAATGCTCTTTATTATACAATTCGATTGCATAGCTAATATCTTTCTCATAGCATATTTCCTTGAAATCATCACCCTCCCTAACTTTATCTTATTTCGGATTTGCATCATCACCGCCCTCGTCATTGGTGTCAGTTTCACCTTTATTGTCTATTTTATCGAACCCAGAGGCAGACAGACATTCAGATTTAATATAATTGAGTGTTTTGGTTTCGTGGGGTATCCTGATAAGTTTGACCTACAGATATTGCAAGGTGTCTCTTATTTGCAGCATCGTAAGGGTGCAGATCAAGAGCAAGCTTATGTTCATCATCATTGGCTTGATCGTCACTTAGAATTTAATATTCAAATTTGCATATTTGTATAATTCTTCGTATGCTATCAACATCAGATTGAATGCAATTAATTCATAATTCATAATTCCTAATTCATACATAATTGAAGCCATAAAGTCATATTCTTTTACTTGGACTTTGCATTATCAAAGAATTTATTTAATTACGCGCTACTTTCATATGAATTTTGGTGTGATCGTACAATCATAGCAGTAATACCGTGGCTCATTCAATAGTGTTCTATTATTTAAACTTGATTAGAATCAAAGACTCTAATAATATCATTACAATGAATAGAGACGAAGTCCCGAACAAAGCCGAAGAAGATGAAGAAGCGTAATTCAATATTGATCCATTTGACGACATCAAGGATTCAAGCCCAGAAGCTCAGTAATCAGAAAAGGAATCCCCCAAGAAACTCAATAAACTCAAAAAAGCCAAGAAGCACAAGAAGGATAAGAAAAAGAGAAAGAGAAAAGCTGAGCTCGAAGATGAGGAGATTGGAGCCCTCGACGATGAAGAGGAGGATGATGGCAGTCATGAAATGAATTCCATGTTCGACGATGAAGCCGAAAGCGATAATTAGGCCGAAGACTAAGAAGATGTCTCAGCTGAAATCGACGAAGAGTAAAGAAGTAATTTTCATATTAACATCAGAGAGATACAATGAGCTTGTCCTCAAAGGCAGAACAAATGATAACTTTCTCGAAAGATTCAAAGACAAAAGTGAAAAACAAATCAATGCTTTGTACTCATAGAAGCTGCACAAACGAAGGGAGAACGAAGAAATGTACCCCAGCGAAAAGGACCCAAAACTTTACGTGGTTAACGTGAAACCAAACCATTAATAAGAAATGGTTCTTCTGATACTTAACAAGGCAAAACATCTTGCCAATACTTCCGATAAAATCACAATCGTATCTGCTCTGGCAATGAAGAAAAAGTATCCAGGCAGAATTTTCGTGTAGGCGTACTCAGAAAAAGACATCAAAGAATCACTCGAAGGCTTCAATAATATCTCTCTGACGCGAAAAATAAATTAACTAGACACCGAGTCATATTCAAATTTATTTAATGAGAAAATGTAAAACAAAGTGACCTTCGAGGAGAGCATGTACATCCGAATTAAAAAGGGGCTATATGAAAAGGACTTGGGAAAAATTATCAAGGTTAAAAAGACATCCGTGGATATTCTTATAGTGCCAAGGATAAATGTGCAAGACATTGTCATGAAAATTAGGGAGCAGACCTCCAAAATGACAGACCCTGTCGAAATCCCAAAGAAAAAGGACCAGCTCCTGAAACTACTCATTAACCATAAAATTAATAACTATAAATAAAGGCCAAATAAATGTCCGATCATGGAAGATGACCTATCCGAGCTCAGAGATATCCCTGGCATTAAGAATATACGTCTCGCGAACATTAATGGGCTGATTATTTTGAATTATCGCTTTGATGAAATTTAGAGAGTCATAGGAACATATTTGCCCATTGAGTTAATGCCATTTACTCGAGAGGGAAATTTCATGGATGAAATAAAAGAGGATAAGAGAAATTTTTTAACGGGAGTCAACTTCAAAAAGGGCGAAGAGGTTGAAATCATCGGCGGATAATTGATTAAGCATTACGGTATTGTGATCGATATCAAGGAGAACATCGGAATTGTGAAATGCATGAACCCAGGGATGAAAGGCTAAATCCTGGAAGAGCCGCTGGAGCACCTCGCGAAACGGTTCAAAGAAAGGCAGAAAGTTAAAGTAATTTCAGGAGCAGATGCTGGCAAAACCGGAATTATTCTCAGCGTATAGCCGAAGCTCGTGGAAATACTTTCAGATAACGGCAACACAATCAAGATAAACAAAAAGAACCTAGAACTCCATCATGGCGAAGTGATATGCTAAGAAAATGTCCACGGCCTCAAGAAGAATGATTTGATCAAAACCTCCAAAGGAGCAGTCGGAATTGTCATCCAGACCCGAAAAGATAACATCAAGATTTTAGATGTGAACAACACCATCCAAACAATAAGCATTATGGACTTCGATTCCGTGCTGAACACCCGCAACTTCGCAGCAAAGAACAATCGATCAGGCGAAGATATAACTTCAGGGTCATCGGTGATCATTAAAAAGGGCATGAATTAAGTAACATTTTATGATAGTATAGGGCCGAAGATGTAAAGTTATCCACGTTTACTTGCAGTATGTTTTCTTGTTTAATTAGTACTTCGAAAGAAGTGCTGGGATTTCTGTGGAGCTCGCTGATAATTGTTCGTTGGTTGCCAAAAAAGATAATTCGAGCAGAAAACCGATTGCTGCCAATAGCGCTCATAAGAGTTTCGGGGAGACGAATAATGAGGGTGGCGAATAGCTGGTGATCGGCAAGACGATCAAGATAAGGACGGGACCTTTGAAAGGATACAATGGAGTGATAAAGAGTATCAACAAGGATAGAATTTAAGTGAGAGTCTCCGCTAAATCGTGTACAATCTAACTGCCTCGAGAAAAAGTAGGCGTAAAATCAGAAACTCAATAAATAGGGAAGACTCCAAACCGACGCGGAGGCCCTGCTATGACCCACATTTACGCAGCGTCCCCTATGATGAACAAGTATTGAATAAATTTAACTTATAAATAACTAAATAAATAATGCAATAATTTTATAGATTCTAACGCTCAGCTTATATCTCGTGCATTCACAAATAAATGAAAGTAATGACCATTTTGAGGATTATGAGAAGCTTTCATGCAATTTCATCTGTTATCTCATGCACTCTTGTTGTTGCATATTTGAAATGCTACAGCTCGAGACAAATAAATATAATTTCAATAGTCGTAATATTTATAAATGAAAAAGTAAGGGGTGCGCTTCGAAGTGATCAAAATAATTAGAAGAGAACTCAAAAGTATTGACGCCAAATTCGATATTAACTTCGAAGAGGCATAGTCATATATTTTAAATAGGAAAACGCAATTCAATAAAGCTGCATCTGAAAGAAGCCGAACGGTTGCGAAAAAGATATACGGAATCGACTTTCGTTGTATCTGCGACGAGCTTTAATTCTAATTCTGTAACAATCTCAAAGCATTCACTCTGATACTCTTCTAAATTGCCTTTCAAGACCACTATACAGCATTGCTCATAATGTCATAAATAAAGCAAGGGATCGAAAATATTAAAATGATTGAAAACTTCCCTTTGTCATCAGTCGTCAACCCTGAAGACTATATGAAGGTTCTATTGCATACTCTCGCGCAGTTCTGTGACATTTGTGAATAGAATACAGATATTTCAATTCGAGACATCCTTAGTGCATACTTTTTAGGGCTGGAGATGTTCGCATTCATCCCAAGATTGATCATGATGCGATTAAATCTCGCATCCTCCTTCGACTATCAGAGCAGATAAATCAAAGAAAAGACGCCGGAGCTTTACCAGAACATCTGTGAGTATCTCGATCTCAATATAATTGCCAAAAACTACAAATCTCAGGGAGACGAGGACCGCTCTGAGGTATATCTGTTTACTGATTTTAACTACTTCATTATTACTCCTGACAGTAAATAATTTTTGGCCGGCATTTACTTCGACAATTTAGACCAACTAAAAAATGCAGAAGGCATCCGCAAAAGCCAGCTTGAAATTCTACTGAATAGAAGTGTAAGACTTGGCGAACAATTGAGTGACACCAAGAAGAATCCAATGAACTTTTTAAGAGTTTCCTAATATGAATTAGATTTAGGGTTAAGCGGCAGTGGCATCATCTCTCCATCTCAACAAGAAAGCCCCTATTTTAATAGCAATACTCCATCTCCACAATTTGGTTTTTATTTCGGAGACTCCTTGAAAATGAAAAAGAGCGGGATTGCTGGTAATGATTCGATGAAAGGAAGTTTATTGATGACCCCATCTCAACAATAAATCCCATATTTTAATAACAATACATCCTCCTCACAATTTGGCCGTCACTTTGGATTAGATTATGTGAAAATGCAAAAGAGCATGATTGGCGGGAATGATTCGATGAAAGGAAGTTTCTTATTAATCAACTAAGAGCCAAACTAGCTTTAAGAAAGCATGAAAAGAATTCCCACAATCAAAAGCCATGGAGATAAATCAAAATTCTACTCTAAATAATAAACAGCCGAGCAAACAAACAAGAATAATGCACAAAAGTCAAGCAATATCCACAAACAATAGAAGCATAAACCCGAAAACATGCCGCATTCTTCTCCGAACCATAAATTTTCTTCTCTTATAGATAGCATACAACCACAATCTCCACCAACCTTGGCAGGCTTTGCAGAGCTAAAATTCTATCACATTGGCCGAAACAGCATAAATCCTAAAAAAAACTAAAAAATATATGAAGCAAACTAAGAGTAAGATAAATAACAAACCAAACACAATTATTTATAATTGCCGCAATAGTCTAACAACGATATCCACTTTAATTCCAATTAGTTCGATTGCATTTCTCACCAGTTTAATTGGATCAAATCGGAGACTGACTATTTGGAGTGCAATTAGAATAAAGATAGGCTGAAAATAGATAATTATAGAAGCACTCCAAAGTCCACCTCAAGAGATAGGCACAGTCATGACGAAATCGATGTCGAAAGAGGAAGCGCACAAAAAAATATCAATCTTTACGAACTCAAAAGAATGCATAAAGGCTCTTACAACTAAACTAAGGGTTTCCAGAACAAACTTACAAATGTGAAAAAATCTGCAATTGCAAATCGAGGTAGTTTTGAAGGCAGGGAAAACCCGAAGCTGCAGACATTCTCCAAAGCCGACAAATAGAAGATTATGAACAAAATCAACGCATCTTCGCATTCCGACATAATCTAGCATTAATTGGATAAAAGCAACAAGAGTTCGATCAAGCTCTCAACCACATCGCAGAAGTATCAGAAGTATCCATATAAGAAATCAGATAAAATATAGCCAGTGAAGCGAGAGCCAAATTCAAGCAGAATAGCAAAGGTGAGTAAGTAAAAGACCAGTGATATTTAAGGGAATCAGAAGTTTTAACTAGCCTCCAATGCGAGTGCTAAATTAAAACATTTTAAATAGGTTTAGTTGTTTAGTCGAACAAGCTTTTCACCGAAATCGAATGGCTCAAGAGTTTCTGTTTTCAGCCCTCTTAATAAATAGGCATTTACCTAAAGCTTCATCAAATTCTCCAATACGAACAAGCAACTAAAAACCACATCGAAAATAAAATAGAGCCCAAACAAATCGACAGAAAATTGTTAATTGCGGAAATTCCAAACAAAGAGTAAACTAAACATTTCGAACATTAAGAGCAACGAAAAAAGTAAGAAAGATTCGAGAAGCGCGCATAAAAAAATAAAGTAAAAAAATAAGAGCAATATTGCTGATAGCCTAAAAATAGTTGGCAAATAAAAGGCATTGACTCCTCAGCATAATCATCGTCTTAATATTGTGGATAAGAGTCAGGATAAAATTATGAAGTGCTCTCAGCATTCGATGAGGAATCATTATAAGAATTAAATGGTCAATTAGTTTACTATCAAAAAGGCCAATCGTAATGAAGAGGGGGAAACCAGCAGAATTGCAAAAAATGCCAAAGATGCCAAAAATGTCAAAAATGCCAACAATGCCAACAATGCCAACAATGCCAAAGATTAGCATTTAGGCAAATTTCCATAGTTCCTCAGAAGAAACAATTTGAAAGCAAGCGATGACAAAAAATAATCAGTAAAATTAAATATAGACTCCCTCAAGAACAATAAGATCATAGATAAAATCAATTCGTTAATAAGTTTAGATCAAAGAAAGCCCTCAAAATAGGTCTTCTCTCACAGCACAACTAACCTAACAGAAAATAATTTCCGAAAGTCCGGACAAAACGAGCTTTCGAATACTTAATTGCTAATGATGAAAAAAAGCAAATCAACTCAATCGAATCCTTTCTTACTTTATTCTTAGTAGTTGCCACAAAATGATATGTCATGTTCTATGATGCCTAAACCAATTGACCATAGCAACACCTTCACAAAGAAGATAGTATAGCCTCCTGAACGCAGGAATAATTGTATTATCACATCATTTCCGGTTGAGAACCCGAACATGAATATGAATGCGCCCAGTTCTGTATACAATTCGAGCTATATTGACAGATTTGGGGAGAAAAGATTCTTTAGTCCTCCCTGTAATGGCTTCCCCAATCGGATGACTGCTCTCCAGCAGGGTGGTCAATGTGAACACCTTTACAATCAGCCAGAGCATCAGCATCTCTTGCAACAGAACAAAACGTATCAAATCAATAAGAATTAACCCCTCAAGACAATGATGCCGGTTCCATCGGGAATTCAGAGCTTAACACATATTTTCAGCCCATGAACACTCGCAAAATAGATACCATTTATTTACTAAGCTGCAGATAGATGAATATAATATCTTGGCCTTTTAGGTTAGGATCTTGATAATGTCATTCTCTATTTGTGTATTCCTATTGAAGTATGGTATGTTTGAGAGAAAGTATTAGAATTATTATAAATGAGGGCGATATATTGCATAATGCCCACTTACGATATGTTTCCATGAGTTATTTGAGAAGGTTCAGAAATTTTGACTTTTCGTCTAAATCGAAGATAATTGAATTTATGCTATAATGCTGAATAAACTCAAATGAAATCGGAATATTTCTGAACTGGTTCGTTGGATAAAAGGTATGTATGTTTTGACTGTTAAAGTAGGTTATATAATATATAGATATCACATAACATACATACATAATAGGAAACGCAAGAAATATCGTATATATAATCACAGTGCTGATAGAATAATCTATTCATTTTTCAGGAGATAGCTCGAACAGTATTTCTGAATCTTATCTTAATTATTATGGGTGCTTTGCGAGTGGCTTGTTCGGCTTTTTGTGTTTTATCTTATTGAGCTCGCTGGTTAGGTTTTATACTTTAGCGTTAGATTTAGTTAAATAAATGTGCAGCATTTTGTTTTTCATGATTTATTGGTAATGTTCGATTTTAATTTTTTTGTACATAGTCTCATGTATCTCTGCGTATTTGAGTCGGCCAGTCAGTTATACTATCTTATTTTTATAGGATGCGATTTAGTACTCTTTGTCATCATCGTCAGTTTCGAGTGATTTGATGCTATTGTCCTCGGACAGCTTATTCAGACTTTCAAAGATAAGGGAAATATTTGTATTAGTCTATTATTTCTGCTCCAGCTCTTATTGGAGGCTGTTAAAATCACTTTCTTTTATCCGAATTATTTATTATAATAAACGGATGGAATTGTTTTTAAGTTCGATTTATGCAGATAGCCGGCTTTTCTATGCGCTTAAATGCTCATTTTATTGTTTCAGTTTCTTTATGCGGCCATTTTACAACTCGAGTTCTTTCAAAAGAGTTTAGGATTTCAGTAACAGCATATTATTCTATTTCATGAGAATTTTGTTCTGAAACTAAAAATATTTTGGGTTATTGCTCAGCTTTTAGGGGTTACTGAGCTAATCAGAATTATTGGCATTGATGATCATGCTGTTTCTTCGTTTCTAAGTGAAAACATTTGGGGATTGTCTTAACCCTCTATTTAGAGCATTCCCGTCATCTGTTCTTTTGTCCTTTTAATGCTCTAATTTGAGGCTAATTTAAGTCTTCATATGTTCAAAGTTCATGGATGCTTTTTTGGGGGATATGTAGCAAATAAGTGGATTTATAGAGCTGTTTTGCTCTTTATCTTTTTTGAATCGGGTTTTGGAATCGGATAGTAATTACTAAGTTCGCTTTAAGAGTTTGGGGGAGTAAATATTACGATGGGGTGAAGTCCTTGAAAATAGAATGGAGCTCTGAATGCTTTCAGATTTATCAATCGAGGGCTTGCTCAGCATTCTTTTATTTATTTAATTTATATCGCATCATTTTAGCACAGTATTTAAAACTGAGATGCTAGCATATTTCCTGGATGTGCTAAATCGATGAAATGCCTGAGCAAATCGAATGTATTCCCTTTCAACAAAAATAAATTACGTTTATTCAACTATAAATTTTAAGTAATTTTTTATTGTTTTTGTTAAATAAACTAATGGATTAATTTAGCATATATTTCATTTCTTAATAATGTATATTTATATTATGGTTGTATACTCACTCTAAGCTATGTTCGTGATTTATGTAAGTAGCTGCGATTGTATTTGTATTGTTGTTGAAGATTATATAATACTGCCTTCTATTTTATCTAACATTGAATATCTAATAATAGGGCCCGTTTACGATTTTTTAATCGATCTATTGCATCATTAAATGGACTCAACAGAGGAGTGTCACTCTGAAGCCAAGGAAAGCCAATAATGTAAAAGCCGATAATGTTTAAAGCAGATAATGTTAAAAGTCATCAAATATGTTGATCCAATAGGAATGCGAAATTTATTGCAGAATAACTGCTGACTTTTGTTTATGGGCCTCAGGGTATTGAGCCTAACATTCAGCAGTTCATAAAAAACAACTTTATGCCACTTAATTAAATCAAGTGCATTCCCAACACATCTGACATCATAAATGGATTGCATATATTTATATGATATGATGTTTATAGTAATAACACAATAAATATTGAAAAAAGTGCGCGATGAATATATTCGGCAATAATCATACCTTTATGGCAAGTTCAAGGCCTGAAATAGTGAACTATCCGAGAAGAAGCCCCTACTCCGAGCAGAACATACAAAAATTTGGATGCGGCCCTGCCAAAACTCTAATGCCAATGAAAAATATTATGGAAATATAACAGAAATCGATCTACTCACACAACTCCCACAATTCCCACAATCCGCAGTACCCGCACATTCAATACTATCATAATCCAAACAACATGGCAGACAATATGACTATCAACGAGATACCCTCGAGAGATTTATGCCACTGCTGCCTAGGATCAATCCAAGAGAACTAAACAATATAGATGGATGAATAAATGATGGAGCTGGCAATATATAGAATTTAAAAGGGGCAACAACTGCTAACATCACGGGAAGATATGCTGGAAAAAAGGGCGAAATAACAAAAGAAAAGATAAATGCATTTATAAATTAAATAACTACAAAACCAATGCAAAGCCAAAGAACATCAAAGCTATCTTGAAAAGTATTTTAAGGTTAGCTCGAGTGTCAATGGAGGGGTTCAAAAAATATAGTAATAGGCATCTCAAGAGTAGGCTTATGGATATAAATGCTTCTAATGCAATCGCCGAATATGCTCAAAATGTGTTGTACGTTGTGAGGACACAAACACCATTTATTGCAAATTCGACTACAATGAATAATATGGGCAAAATCCGTACAACATTTCAATATGATGCTATTCACATGAAGATATTTATTTGACTTATTATATAACTTGGTTATAGCTTGGTTATATAAGAGTATGACAATGTCTATATAGTGTTAGTATATGATATAGACAGACCAGTAGATGTAAAACTAAAAAGGAGTTATTAATCATAATATAAAAGGAATCGAAGATACAGTCTGAATATTGGTTCATGTGCAGGATGATCGATCGTGATATTTTTACGTATTAAAGCTTTAAACATAATAAACTTTCATGCCTAAGAATCTGGAAATACTATACGATTTTCTGACTTTGTTATTTTGAACTTTAGATTCCTTCGACAAAATCCCGACGAAAATAGCCTGACCAGCCTTCCTTCATTGATATTTACAAAGTATTTGATCTGTGAGCCAAACTGACATACATAATGCTTTGTTTATGTTTTATATTAATACCCCTTTTACTTTCTATAAAGCGAAAACAGTTTTGGGGCAATGGATGAGGAATCGGACTGCGAAAATAATATAAATCGAAGGTGGTCAGATATGGAATAGGAACCGAATTTAGATAACTCAAGGGGAGGAATCGACTTCGATCGAAAAGTATCTTATGTCGAGTAAGTCTATTGTTATTCTAAGAATAATGGAACTTGAGGGATCTGAAATTTTAGAGGCCGATATTATGATGCAGATGGAATTCGAGGAGAAAAGGGTGTCCATGATGCGCAGTTCAAGTAATAGCAACTGTAAACTATAGAAATATTTAGTTGAACGCCTCGAAAGCGGAGTGTTTGATTCGAGGGTCAGTGGCTCCAATAGACGCTCCAGAAGCTCTATCATACATACCTGTGCTTGCACACTCGGTTGTATATATGCCCATTGCCCATGTTCTGAAGCCACCAATTAAAAATGCATTCCGAGTGTCTGTTGCCCAACTTGCGTTATTGCCAAGTAAAAAATGCTGAAGATACTTAACCAAGGCTGTCTAGCATGCCGATAAAAGTAAAAAAGAGAAGCATAGCTCTAATGTGAATGCCTGATAAATAAAAAATAATGCGATTTTGTTTTATGCAGGTACAAGTTGGCGCTCGAAGAAAAGAAAAGAAAGAAAGTGCGAAAAAATGATCTAAAAAAGAATGAAGACTTAACGGTGTTTAAAGTCTGTCTATGCAAAAAGTCGCATTGCCTTAAAAAATATTGTGAATGCTATGCGTCAGGGACTAAATGCAATCCAAAATGCAAATGTTAAAACTGCTATAACCAAATCTTTGAAGAAGGGGAATCTGAAAAGGAAGATAAAGAAAGGTATGCCCGAATTTAATAAAATCGAAACTCAGATGATGATGAAATCGATCAGTACTTCGAAGAGAGAGACTACAGCCAATTATAAATGCCAAAATAAATGTAATTTTGCGAAGTTGATTTTAAGAATTCGTACCAGCGTTGATGTTTATAACTGTGGTGATTTAATTAGAGTAAATAAAATAATTCATAATTAATAATGCACTTCGAATCGAAAACACTTTCCTATGCGCACATCCCTGAAGCTTCAGATCTTAGTCACAGTATGTAAATAAACCCAAAAGTTTGGAAAAAAAAACTTGTGCTAATCCTGGAGACTCTTTATGAATAAATGGAGCACAATAAAATAAGGTTTGAGGCAGAGAAAAAGCAGTTAATTGGAATAATCGAATAAAGAAACGAACTTATTGAAAGATTAGCCACCGCAAATAGCTAATTAGTCATAAAAAATCAGTTGTACTCCAAAGCCAACATCCAGGAGAGAAAGAAGATATTTTAAATCAGAGACGAGTACGAAAAATAGAAAAACCATTTGGATTCAGTCATAAAGTATTTGTAAACAAAAAATGAAGAGCAGTTTCATAAAATTAAAGCGCTTTAATTAGAGCAGAAAAAGGTCAATACGCGGTCATACGGCGAGACTACGACGAGTTATCAACAGCACTTATCACCGAATGATAGCCTCAAGTAACCCTTTTCAATCAGCCTAAACTCTCCATCTAATAACACAAAAAGAAATAATCGAGCTACCTACACAAATTTCATAAAATCCCATGAAAATGCATCGCAAATCAGCCTGCAATTGCCAGCAACTCTGAAGAAGGTAACTTCTGCAAAACTACTATCGAGCTTATTCAGTGCTTAAAGCCTAGATTTCCTCCACCAGCCAGAATACAGTAAACTAGCACGGAAACTCGACTATTCCTAGAGTTCACCCTTGACACGATACCAAAACATAAGAGAACATAGAAGAGATGGCAATCTCATAGATAGTTTTGAATTAATGAGCAAGAAAGCCAGTTCACAAATATGAATTGTTGAAGAACTCTCTGCTCTATATTATCATAATAGGTTGCTATAGCCAATAAATATAACAAACTAATTAAGTAGATATGCTGGTGTATATGAATTAATGAAATATGTATTTTAGTTTCATGCTTACTATTGAATGCTCTGGTTGATAAATGGGGTTGGGGTTGGGGTTGGGGTTGGCGTTGGGGTTGGGGTTGGGGTTGGGGTTGGGGTTGGGGTTGGGGTTGGGGTTGGGGTTGGGGTTGGGGTTGGGA
>NW_028281504.1:0-19650 GCF_059751285.1 Brachycentrus maculatus
TTATCCAGGGTACCATTAAAATCTTATTTTACAAGACATTTTTTTTGTAAATAATACTTATAAATACTACAAATTAAATAATCAAAATACCCATGATTGACAACCACACTACTCAAATCCTTTAAAGTACTATTTATATGATCTAATTTTGAAACATTGTAGAAGAAAAGCACGCCATTTACCAGTTGAGTTTATTTAATTTAACGTCTTATTTATATAAATTATTATTCTATTTAGTTTATATTGAGTCTATTTATTTGAGTCCGCCTCCGTAGTGTAATGGTCAGCACGCTTGGCTACCGTTCTGGAGGTCCCGGGTTCGATTCCCAAGGGGGGTAAAATAAATATAAGTGATTTTTTCACTGTCATATTTATTCAATATTACCCTGGACTGGTACCTGAAGCGGAGGGCTGATCTCCTTTCCTTCATGTGTAAACGATCAAGATAACACTGCGTTTATATGACGCAGTGCCCTATGCACCATTGTGGTGCGGATAAGGGTTTTATTATTATTAATATTATATTTACACCTGAAGATGGAAGTATAGCTTCCAAAACTAGTTGTTATAATAACCAAGTATGTAATAACAAAATTATCATACATAAGAAAAACCATTAATATGACATTATTTCTTTATTGAGAAATATCTTACAAAATAATCCAACAAAACGTCACTTATTTTGTCTGTCGTGTATGAAACGTCAGATTTATAAAATATAAGAAGGATGAAATCAAACAAAGAAAGCTTACTTTTAATGGATTTTTCCGGTACCGGTATTTTGGACGAAAAATGGTGTTTTCTTGATGCATAGTACATCCGGTAGATGGCGCCTGATGAAATAATTTACTGTTTTTAAATATTTCTTTCATTTATTTTAAATTCATTTGAATTATACAAACTTATTATACAATATTATAATTAGAATTATACATAAATTCAAATATAAAAAACATACATATAATTAAATTGTAAATTTGTTTTAAAATCACTATAAACATTTTATTTTAACTTAATTATAATGTCTACCGGTTTCGATTCTAGTGATTCAAGAACAAGGTATCTAAATTGGTTCATATAAATAGAACTTCCAAGAATTTGAGTAGTGTGGTTGTCAATAATGTGTAGAATTGGTGAATGTTACACGTGTGTAAAGTGATCACTTAAACCAGCCTATAACGGTAGTCAGCCCCGTAAATGCCCAGACTTCCATATTCTTCTTCATCTTTGATGAGATGTCAAAAAAATCAAATTAAATTTAATATCGCATATTTTGATTTAAAAAAACAAAGCTTTATGAATGCCCACACTTCCATATTCTTCTTCATCTTTGATGAGATGTCAAAAAAATCAAATTAAATTTAATATCGCATATTTTGATTTAAAAAAACAAAGCTTTATGAATGCCCACACTTCCATATTCTTCTTCATTTATGTGAAGATGTTAAAAACAATGTAAAAAATAACTCTTTATTAGAGATGATCCAGGTTTGTGAACAAGTATTTGAACAAACTCAAAATGTTATATGTAAAAGTTTTTTTTTATTTTTTTTTTTATTTGAGCATTGTGGTTGTCAATGGTAGAATATTTGATAGAAGGGTGAATGTAACACATGCGTAAAGTGACCACTTAAACCAGCCATTATTTGTTTTTTTTTTTGTAAATACGCAGACCTCCATATTCTTTGTTTTCAATGCTAAGATATTTTCAAATTGCTACCTTAGCACAATTTTAAACATCCCAGTACTTTAATTGCACTTAAAAAATATATTTTTTAATTTTTTTATTTTGTAATTATAATTCCAAATTATAAAAAATAAAAAATATTTTTCCCGGAATTCCCCTTTCGCTTATTGATTCCACTGCCGGTAATATTCTCAAGATCGTGACTTACGCCGTCGTGTATAATATATTATAGATATTCATTCCTAAGCATATTTCATTTCCCAATACCTCCATTGACACTTCTGGGATATCGCGGAATTCACGCGAAAATAAAAACGGGTTTTATTGATAAAATTTCTAAAGCCTGATGTTTAGTTCAAACACCCGCGGATGATATATACCTAATTTATGCAGGTTGTAAAAAATGAGAAAATAAAAACTCGAAAATACAGGATTAAAAAAATAACGGAAAATTAATCTATGTACCATAAGTTGGTCGTGCATTTGAGGGGATGTTAAGATAGAATTGTCTTAGATATGAATTATTTATTGATTCGGCATTAACTTTGTGGAATGACAAGATTATTTTATTAAAATTAAGCACTTGAATAAACCACTTAATCGAGTTTTATTTTTATTTACGACTAGTTTCAAAAACGACAGATGTTTTCATCTTCTGCTACAAATTAAAACTAACGAAGAAAAATATATTTAGGTGTATATATGGGTTAGTAAATATAGGGAAGGGGGTTAAGGAACAAAATTTTTTGTTAAGGGAAACATTTATAATAACGGTGAAGTATTTTGAAACAGAATATTATTAAATATTGTTTTATCTGAGTTGAAATTTAATTTTTTTTTTCTAAATTTTTTAAATAATTCAAAATAATTATTAAATTATTAAAAATTTAGAAACACATAAAAATTTTAATTCAGATAAAACAATAATAAATAATAATATGTTTCTAAATACGTCACCATTATTATTAATGTTTCCTTTCACAAAAAATCTTGTTCCTTAACCCCTTCCCTATTTTTATTAACCTATATATACACCTTAATATATTTATGTTCGTAAGTTTTAATTCGTGCCAGAAGATGAAATCATCTGTCGTTTTCAAAACTAGTCGTGAATAAAAATAAAACTCGATATAGTGGTATATTCAAGTGCTTAAGTTTAATAAAATACTTAGATATTAAAAAAAAACACAATCCGTTTTAAATATTAAGTAAATTTTCAATATTTTTTTTGTAAAAGCTGCCTTTTTTACTTTAATTAATTTACGGATGATATATGCCTAATTTATGCAGGTTATAAAAAATGAGAAAAAAACCCGAAAATACAGGATTAAAAAAAAACTTTAAAAATTAAATGTACCATAAGTTGGTCGTGCATTTAAGGGCATCTTAAGATAGAATTATCTTAGATATAATATAAAAATACAGACCTTTTAAATATAAAGTTGATTTTCAATAATTTTTTTATCAAAGTTGCCATTTTTATTTAATAGTTCTGTAAACTGTAAACTTCAAAATCGTAGAAGTGAAAAATCGTGAAGTGGTGTCGGGTTGTGGTCTCGTGGTTAGTGTCGCGGACTCTTAATTCAGAGTTTCTCGGTTCGAACCCACTCTCTCACAATTTGATACCTATTTCTAATAATGAGCCGCTTAGGCTCACATAAATAGTATCAAATAGAAATATTTGTGTAAATAATAAATGTCCGCCTCTGTAGTGTAATGGTCAGCACGCTCGGCTACCGTTTTGGAAGTCCCGGGTTCGATTCCCAGGGGGGTGAATTAAATAAAAGTGATTTTTTCACTGTAATATTTATTCAATATTACCCTGGACTGGTACCTGAAGCGGAGGGCTGATCACCTTTCCTTCGTGTGTAAACGATCAAGATAACACTGTGTTCATATGAAGCAGTGCCCTATGCACCATTGGGGTGCGGATAAGGGTTTTTTTATTATTATTTATTAAATAATAAAAACACAAATATTTGTCTTTAAAAAAATCGAAAACAAAATAGTGCCAGTTTTTGGGCATGTTGAACGAATGAGTAAAGAAAGAACAGTGAAACAAATTTTACGAGGCGAATAAATAATAACAGAGAAAGGCCTAAAAAAACTTGGCACAATTAAGAATGTCAACTACTTGAACGTGGTCGGGTCAGGAGTCGGTATGATCGGTGGATATGTATAAGAATGAATGTGGAAGAATGAGTGTGGCATGAATTTGCCACATACCAGAAGCAATTTATCAATAAAATAAAATTAAAAAATTAATTCTATTGAATTGCTTTTCACATAGAAAAGGGATCAAAGACTATTGCATTTATACAAGTTCCAAAAATTCATGCAAAACGGTAATGGTAAACGTTACACAAGTGTATAAAATGATTACTAAAGCAGACCAAACGCCAGTCAGTAAGTTTACAGGCTTATTAGACATCCATCCTTTTCCCTTTGTAAGTGATACATGCTTTACTTCAAGTCGAGACACCTTTTAATTTTAATGGTAAATAATTAGAAATTTGTATTTTCACTTGGTAAATACCACTTTTTCTTAAAATCAATTGCAACACGTGTTTTGATGCATTCGCATTATTTTCGAACACCGTACTGCCGAATCAATAAATGAATTATTAAAGCCTGTCCAGTAAAAAGGCAAAATGTATAGGAAATTAACCTGTCCAGGAGTATGGTCGTATATGTACGACCAATAAAAAACATGATTAAAATATAAATATTAAAATATAAATTTGTTTAATACATGATATATGTCAAAATTGTCGATGTTTTCATAATTCATGTTTACAAGGGAAAATGTTTTTTTTATTCAAGAAAATATGTCGCTTAAAGCATCGACAACGACATCAAATTATAAAATGTAAAAAAATTAATTTAAAAAAACTTACTCCTTGACAAGTTAATAATGCATTTTATGAAATAGTAATATTTACCAAGTAAAACTTATATTTTAAACGGAACGATATCATCACAAAGTGATCACCAAATCAATTAATGAAAAAAAAAAATTTAAATAAAAGCTTTTCCAGATAATTACAAAGTACAAAAGTTCCCACTTGTAAGCACTAGTGATGAAATTGATTCCTTTTGTTTAGTTAATAACAATGAAACTAAGTTGGCGGATGCTAAAGGTGATAGTATGATTATATAAGCAAATTACTTTCAATTCTGGGAACGTTACGAGTTGCAGGTAGAAGGTACAAGGATTCACAAAGGAACCGATAATTCGAACAGGAAACTGAATAATTACTATTATTTCGGGCAATAACTATCACAATTGAAAACCATTAATGGATTTTCCACAACCCACAACCGACTATACCTGGCAATTTGCTTAGAGGAACTTAGTTGAACAAGGTTATAACAAAAGTGGAAAAGTTCTAATTAAACACTTTAGTCTTATAATATATAAATATATATATATATATATATATATATATATATATATATATATATATATATATATATATATATATATATATATATATATATATATATATATATATATATATATATATATATATATATATATATATATATATATATATATATATATATATATATATATATATATATATATATATATATATATATATATATATATATATATATATATATATATATATATATATATATATATATATATATATATATATATATATATATATATATATATATATATATATATATATATATATATATATATATATATATATATATATATATATATATATATATATATATATATATATATATATATATATATATATATATATATATATATATATATATATGTATAAAAATTCCCCTGATTCCCCTAATACACAATAAAGTCTTGATTCTCGCATCCTCCAGATAAATTTATTGTATGATTAAAAAGAATAAGAAAATTTCCGCATCGAAAGCTCTATACAAGTACTAACGAGTAAATCCTGGGGGGATGCAATCAAACGCCTGACGCTGGTGGAATATTTTATTTTAAATTGAAAGATATTGAGTGCATGAAATATTTAAGCCGGAACAAACACAGACTGATAACCATGAATCATATCATGGGAAATGCAGACTTATACTAACTGCGAAAAAGACTTAACTGCACTACGGTGCTGAGCTAAATTGCAGTCAGGTAATCCTTATTTCTGGCGAAATTCGTTTTTATTCAATTTTCAATACAGATTATTCGTACATAAAAAATTAATTAATTAATCACTATTTAAAGAAAACTATGTGATATATTTCCAACAACATTTTACGTGTTTGCAAATACTTATTAACAAAAATGGATTATCTTCACTTAGGTGTTGTTTTTACATTTTTGATATATTTAAATAGTTAAATAAAATATATATTTATAAATATATTTGTGACATATTTTTAAATACATATTTTATTTGTATCCAGATTTTGGTTTTGTCTCGGATTAGGAGCTATTAATTTCATTGATATCTCAACATAAAATATGGAAGCTTAGGTGTTTACTTAGAATTAACGACCTGTCATTGGCTGATTTAAATAATTATTTCCTAAGCGGATTAAATAACATTTAATATTCTATTTCCAGGATTGACAGCTACACTATTGTAGTTGGCGATCATCAACCACTTTTTCTATGTATTTTCTCATAAGTGTTATAGAACTGATTAAAATATATGTTTAATAAATATATTCACACCTTTATTCGCACCCCAATGGTGCATAGGGCACTGCATTATATAAACACAGTGTTATCTTGATCATTAACGCGAGGGAAAGGTGATAAGCCCTCCGCTTCAGGTACCAGTCCAGGATAATATTGAATAAAAATTAGAGTAAAAAAATCACTTATATTTATTTGACCCCCCTGGGATTCGAACCCGAAACCTCCAGAACGGTAGCTGAGTGTGCTTACCATTACACTACGGGGGCGAATATAATAAATATATTGTGTCCTAAAAGTAAATATTTAAGCAATTCTTTAAAGAACGTAGGATTTTTTAGAAAATAAAGATTTTATTTAACATAAACTGAGGCTTACGATATCAAAAAAAAAATTATGTAAAAAAAAACTAAGAGTCTTGTTAAAAAAATGCTGTAGATCGGGTAAAAATATGACCAGAGGCTAGAACAAGTTCAGTCAATTTACTCAGTTAACATATTTAGTGTCTTCCTGAATCTTGCTTGGTAGAGAATTTTGTTTTTTCGTGAACATGAATATTTGTCATTTTAAGAGTTTTTTACAGATTCTAGGCCTTGACGTAGATAAAAATATACATATTTTTTTTTAAATTAGCTACGTTCTGCTTTTTTTTCAGGAATCCATAAATATTTTATCTTATGCCAAGGTCTTCAACTGTTACAAAGTATTATTTTCACAGGTAGGCCTTGATTCCCTTAGGTAGTAAAAATATCCCATTTTTTCTTGTGAAAAATCGTTCATACGGGCTTTGGGGGCACTAAAATAATTCAACCCATACATTTTCCGCAAATGAAATGATACCGGCGTAAGAAAGAATTTGTATGTAAATATGTTTTTTAAGAAACGTGAAAATGTAATCTCTATTATTTCTTCTTCTTCTGTACGTGTCGTTTCAGGTTCTCTCGAAGTAGACTATCACTTGTGAGAATGTGTCTCTATTTTGGGCAGTCCAAAACAGCTTCTCGACGGTCCGTACTCTTATCTACTTGTATATATTATGGAGCCAGGAGATCGCTTTCTTCCAACACCTCTCAATATAACTATTTTTTTTTTAATTCTTTTTTTTTTTTAATTTTACTTGTTAAATACAACATACTATAAAAATCTATTGTGTCACACATGTTCCGATGCATTGTACATCATAATCAACAATTGAAATGGATAATGGTTTTGAGTGATTCAAAATACGCGTAACAACAAACCTAAATAAAAAGTAGTATTTTTAATCAATATCTTTACAAAATGGTGCATAGAGAACTGGATGTATCAACGCAGTGTTTTCTTGATAAGTAATAACATGTTATAGAGGTGATTAGTCTTGCGTTTAAAGAACTAGTACCAGCAGGGTGAAATTAAATGAATATGAAAGTTAAAAATCAACTCAAGGGATGCTGTATGTGTCGATTCCTGAAGATGACGAGATATTTTATGATATTTAGTTGGAATAATATTACCAAGAATAAATGTGGTTAAACACAAAATTTGAGTTTAAACTTTTTTTTTACAAAAATGTTAATAATATTAGTATATAACCACTCACCGAGATTTTTATGTCTACCGGTTTCGAGACGTACCCGTCTCTTCGTCAGGACAATCAGTAACACAGGATGCAAACAATACCACCCTTCACCACCATAGCAACATTTACACACGTAAAACTACACAAAATGCGATTGAAAAACAAACACATGCTATTTTTTACCCTAGGTTAACCGGTGGACATAAAAATGTCGGTGAGTGATTATATATTAATATTATTAATATTTTTGTTAAAAAATTAAGTAAGAATGACTAACCACAAAGTGAATGCTTTAAATATAAAAAATATGAAGGATATTTGTGTATAAATTTTATAAAATATTATATAATCACAAATTTTCGGTAAAAAATATTTAAAAGAAAACAGTTTAACGAATTTATAATAATAATAATCTCTTTCAAAGTGCAAAAGGCACTGCTTCATATAAACGCAGTGTTATCTCGATCGATTACACATGAAGGAAAGGTGATCAGCCCTCCACTTCAGGTACCAGTCCAGTGTAATATTGAATAAATATTAGAGTGAAAAAATTACTTATATTTATTAAACCCCCCTGGGAATCGAACCCGGGACCTCCAGAACGGTAGGCGAGCATGCTGACCATTGCTCTACGGAGGCGGACAATAAATTTATAACTTATTGAAAACATCGGTTTGTGAAAGTAAAAACTGTTTGGTAGGTTTTTTTATGAGAGAATCAGAGAGAGACCTAGATGTTTTAAATTAGATACAGGTTTTAAGAGCTTTCAATGAAGATCTTTACGATCCGACATAAAACTAACATAGCTCCCGTAAAGAGTAAACACGATCGATCTAAGTAAAGCCAATAAAATCAGATCACCCAATTTTGGTGTCTCACCAATTAATGAACGTTAGTTGCATACTAGAATATAAAGCTTTTAATCATCGAAGAGATTCAAAGAGATCTTTAGCACGTTTGAATTCTGGTTCCGCTCCCTTTAGTTACCGACCCAGGCTTTATTTTTATGTCGATACCAATTTCACCTTCCACTTTCTCCATTTTATTTCCTAGAAAGGTTAGTATCAGTCATGTCTCATGTGACCAGGTACTAACTTTCTTTTATCTGATTAAAGTAAGTAATTGGTAACTTTGACCGGAACTACGTTGTATTTCTTGATTTGTCGTTTGATCTGTCTAAGATATTTTTCAACATTTTGAGTGTGTCCAAATACTTGTTCACAAAATCTGGAAAATCTCCAATCACTGGAGTTATTTCCATATACTAAAAGAGTTTATTCTTAAAAAATGAAAATAAATTCATGAGAGAAATACATGCAACTTAATTTTATCATTATACTCAGTAGCGTCGTATCTCTCCGATTGTATAGCGTTTCGATAAAAATGTAAATGTGCATTTGTCCATAATGGTTAAGTCTTCTGAATTCATTCAAAAGATAGAGACAGCCATCATAGGACAGTTATTGTTACAATGTGTATTTTGTTCCTCTCATTTTAAAATGATAAAAATGAAAATGATATTTTCTGGCGTTTCTCAAGTGTGTGATAATTATCCAGGATTCGGACCTCACATACAAATAAAAGAGTTTCTGCTCAGTAAAAAACTTCTTTTCATCTCACCAATAGATGTCTCTAGTCAAGTTCTAGTGATTGAAGAACAATGTTTCAAAATTGGTATATATATATATATATATATATATATATGTATATATATATAGAGCTTCCAAGAACTTGAGTAGTGTGGTTGTCAATAATGGGTAGAATTGTTGAATGCCACACGTGTGTAAAGTGATCACTTAAACCAACCTATGATGGTCGTCAGCCCCGTAAATGCCCAGACATTCATATTCTTCTTCATCTTTGATGAGATGTCAAAATATAAGATATTTTACTTTCTTCGCTTGAAATATCTAGAAATAACGATTGCTTCGAAGGGATTTGAAAGCCCCCAAGGGTATGTATGGAAATAATGTATATAATAATAATACGGACAGCTTGCGACAAACGAAGTGCACTAACAAACGTGAATTGTGTAGTAAATGATTGGGAGAATGCAGATCATAATTGATATCTCGCTTCCACATCTAGTTGAGGCGCAGTAGTTGACACACGATGATACTAACCTTTCAACCATTGGATCAGGTATCTATGGATTTGATGGTAAATTGTGGGGATGTCAATCAAAACAATAATTTGTTAAATGCCAAGGAATTCTTAAGTATTATTATGAAGATTACAAAAAATAAATAATCAAATTTATTGAAATATTTTTTAGGTATGGTTAAAAGGGTTTTTAGAATTTATAACCCATTTTTGGGATTGGGTAGGTTAATTTAATTGTGACACACATTTTTTTTTAGTTAAATTATTTTTGCAAATAATCAAAATGTTGTGCAAAAAATAATGTGGTTACAAAAGTGCATAAAAAAAGAAAATCATGTTTTCAGCTATTTTTCAGTATGTAAAAAACGGTTAAGATTTTGCTTACAATCAAATAAAATTGTCTCTTCTACATACATAGAAGCTTTCTCAATCTAACATAGATGGTTTAAGTGAACTCTTCATAAAATTAATGATATATGTAGGAGTTCCAAAATTTTTAGTAGTGTGGTTATCAATCATGGCTAGAATGGTGAATGTTGCACCTGTGTAAAGTAATAGCTTAGCCAAGGTTTATAACAGGTCATAAGCTCTGTAAATATTCAGACTTTCATATTCTTCTTCGTCCATGTAGAGATATCAAAAATGAAAAAAAAAACTTCAGTATTAACCACCCTTTATTGTCGAGATTAGAAAACTGGGTAAAGATATATTTATACGGGATTCTGCTCGGGATGGTCCAAACTTATTCTCAGAGTGAAATTGACTTTGAGAATTTCTATCACAACTCACATTTATTGTTCGCACGTGTTTCGACCCTCTCCCAGGATCACCCTTGCTACTGAATCGGGCTACTTCTTTCAGGATATATCCCCTAATTCATTTCGGATCCTTGTTTTTCTTTCAATATGAATTACCTTCGAAGCCTCCTTCTCTTGTAACAACACAGCAGTAAAACAACTTGTCTACCCAATTTTAAAACGTAGAAAGGCACAATTTACGAGACAAGGTATTCTCACCATTTTTTTTTAAGACAAAGGTTTCCATTGATAAAAAAATATTTTATTGTAACGTAGATTGTCCGCCTCCGTAGTGTAATGGTCAGCATGGTCGCCTACCGTTCTGGAGGTCCCGGTTTTGATTCCCAGGGGGGTTTAATAAATATAAGTGATTTTTTCACTCTAATATTTATTCAATATTACACTGGCCTGGTACCTGAAGTGGAGGGCTGATCACCTTTCCTTCATGTGTAATCGATCGAGATAACACTGCGTTTATATGAAGCAGTGCCCTATGCACCATTGGGTGCGGTAAGGGATTTAAAAAAACGTAGATATATTTTGTGTTCTTAGTAAAATCAACATCATCCAAAATGAAATGATCGTTAATTCAGAATCTAAAATATTTTAAGTCGATTAAAGCGCGGTATTTGTCAAGTCGCAACTTAACTTTCTCTTAATCCAGGTAACATTTTGCGTAATTTATATTTTTCATAAAAACACCGTTTTTGCATAAAAAAAGTTTTTCTTTGAAATAATTATATAGTTTTGAAAAGAAAAAAGCTGTTCCAAGGTAAAGAGTTGAAATAATCTAAACCCATAAAAATATCCAATATACATTCTTTGAAAGAAGGGGTGTGAACACACGTGAAGCCCTGGGTACAGCTGATCGAATTCTGATTTGAACGCTTGATACAAGCTCGAGATCTCAGCCTTAACTGATTGCGTTAATATTTTGACGCAAGATTGCGAATACGTGCTTTTTTGTCAATCTTAAGAAAAAATATAAATTGATTTTTAATTTGATCAATGACTTGTTTATTTGTCAAGGAGTTTGTATTTTCACCTGTTGATGAAAACATCTGTTGCTCTCCAAACTAATAATTGTTAACCTTCAAAACTTAAAAATTTTGATGACGGACTCCCACAGAGAAAATTTTCAACAAAATTCAACTTACGACAGTCAAATAACTATAATACATGGTAAAACAATATTTGTATATGGACTTAAGAATAATTCTCATACAACACAAAGCACCTCCCAGCAAAGTCACAATTAACAAATTTTATGGTAACATGCTTAGAACCAAAACACAGAAGCACATCAAACAAAACCTAATACATACTTATTTTGGTAAGAAACTTTGATTTATATCCAATAACGTCGTTACAAATAGAAAGTCTAAATTGCAAATATAAAAAAACCTATTCATAAATGGATAATGGAATTAAGTAGGTCTGAAATTTTTAAATTTATTTTAATTTTTTGTTTAAATTTTTTAAATTTATTTAATTTTTTTATTTGTATAAATTTTTTTATTAAAATTAAACACTTGAATATACCACTTTAATGAGTTTTATTTTTATTTACGACTAGTTTCGAAAACGACAGATGTTTTCATCTTCTGGTACAAATTAAAAATTAAGTTTTAATCTGTACCAGAAGATGAAAACACGTTTTCGAAACTAGTCGTTATAAAAATAAAATTAATTAAAATGGTTTATTCAAGTGTTTAATTTTAATAAATAAACATGCCGAATCAATAAATAATACTTTTATTTAATTCAAAATTTATACATATTTAGAACTTTTTTTTTGCAGAGACCCACCAAGCCATTTGACTGCATGTCATAAACAATCAGTAATATTTTATAATAAATGTTGTAAAATGTGCCCTCAGTACGAGAAAACTCAGCGAAGGTACATTACTGTAATTTGTAATTACGTGTGTGATGAAATTAAATTAAAATTGATATCATAAATTTAAGTGTAAAGTCACTTACCAGCTTCCTGCGCCCATTCAAGGATAGAAGAGACCTTGGCTCCAAGGGACGATGAACAGTTATCGAAGGTAGCTCTTCCATCCAATCCAAGGGTCTCATAGTTGGCTTTTACACCACACAGCAAAGCAGTGGCACAAGCCGAGGACTCTCCAGTCTGTGCGTTGAGGTTGTAAGTCTAGAAACAATTATAAAAATACAAGGTTTAGATTTTTTTGTTTACATATTTTTTTAAATAATATTTCAAACATAAATAGTTTAAATATCTGTGTGTGGACCTGTGTGGTAAAACGGATCTGCGATGTAAAGTGGAGATGCAAGTAAACAAGGCTGCAGTCATCTCAGAATGCCTGAAAAATTATGTAAGGAAAAACCCTGACATAAAGATCGGTAGCAAAAATTAAATAAACAAAACTTGTGTGCGACCCATCGTGACATATGTATGTAGTCATAAAATAACGCACTAAGAGTATCAGAAATGAAGACTCTCAGAAGCATATCTTGCAATAGTCTACAATAAAGAATAAGGAACACCAGGATAAGAGAAATATGCGAGATCAAAGATGTCGTTAGGTGGGGAAGGCAACGAAGAAGACAATGGTATGCGCATGTGAGGAGAATGGAACCATCCAGGCTTCTCCACATTGCACTGCACGACCAACCCCAAGGTAGACGATTCGGAGGCATACCACCAAAGAGATGGATTAACAGCTGGGAATCAACATCGTAGGAGGCTTATCATTTTAAAAAAACAGGCCACGAGGCTTGCATTAAGTAGAAGAAGAAGATGAAGAGGAATTGTTGTTTTTTTTCAGGACGCTTGGATCACGTGGGCCCCACCAGGTGCTCGGAAGGTTAAAAAGAAATAAAATAATACAATTACTCAGGCTCATTCATCTTTAAAATGAATGTGACACTAAATTCACACTTTTAATAATATTATTCGATAAATTCAAGAGCGGCAACAGATGCTGATAAATTGAATTCATCAATCTACGTAACATGATTGAGTTGAGCTTCGATCGTTTAGTATTAGTTGAAAACAGCTTTAGGAGAAATATCCCATTACCTGTCGCGGACAAAAAACAAATAAGAATTTGGAAGAAGAGAAGAAAAGATAAAATACTGATTTTTATATTATTTTTTGACATCTCATCAAAGATGAAGAAGTATATGGAAGTCTGGGCATTTGCGGGGCTGACGACCGCCATCGGCTGGTTTAAGTGATCACTTTACACACGTGTAACATTCACCAATTCTACCCATTATTGACAACCACACTACTCAAATTCTTGGAAGTTCTATATATATATATGAACCAATTTAGAAACCTTGTTCTTGAATCACTAGAACTTCACTAGAAGCATCCATTGGTGAGATGTAAAGAAGCTTTTTACTAAGCAGAAACTCTTATATTAGTATGTGAGGTCCGAATCCTGGATTACTAATATAAGAGTCGGAATAATCGGCGGGTATGTATAAGAAGATGCATGAATGTGGAGGAGGCGAAGATTGTTTTCAAAGACACATTGGTGTGGAGTTCTATTCTCTCTTTCTACCCCTAGAAAAAAGGGGCGTGCTGGTCAGTTAGTTAGTTATTTAAGAAGTAAAAGTTCTTATACAGCTATTCGATAATCGATAATTGAACGAGAATGGAGAATGAAATTTAAAGGATGCGTCACACTTTATGCATTTTTCGTAACAAAGAGAGAAGAAAGATATAACGTAAAAAACAGAAAAAAAAACAAATCATCATTCATATCTCGAAAAAGTTACTCGTTTTACCAATCAACACCCTTTTGATGACAAACGTGCAGTCGAGGTGAAAACTGGTGAACGTAAAAATAACGTTATCTTAATAAGATTCTCATAAATATCGACGAAGCGTTTACAATTCGAGCTTAGAGAATAAAAGTTCAATATTATACTACTTCAAAGTTTGAACACTGAGCGAAAAAATAATATTTATGATTGTAATGAAAGCCGAATCATAAAAATGACTATTTGTTTGAAAAGTTTCCAGGATGGAGAAACAAAGTGGAAGGTGGAAATGGGAAGTTTTCTCTTCCTTAAAACACAGAAGAGACTTGAATTTTAAGTTCTTAAAAAGTTTTATCTCTGAATTTACTCGTGGATCCGCTCCCGTGACAGACTATGCTATTTAAAACGGATATCACTTCAATGAAATGGAAAACTTTGCAATGAAGGCACTATCGCTTGATTCTTAATACCGTATTGCTTATTGAAAGCTTTTTATGAGGTAAATTTTATTTATGGACAGAATTTCTTGAATGTTTTCCGCTGATACTTTGTGCTACATTTTATAATATCTTTATAAAATTAATAAACTTTGATAAATAATAAATTTTCATTAGTGATTCTATTAGTTGTTATTTGGGGTTGCAACGCAATGAATAATAAAAACAACATTTAGGATTTTTATGGAGTGTGTGGAAAGTTTTTGGTGAAAGTGTTTTAGTGTTTTTAATGTTTTTGATTTGCAAAAAAAACTCTGATGATGACAATGTATTGTTGAAACCGGTAGGTTGAATTGTATTCATAAAAAAGTGGTAAAAACAAAAAATACAGAAATTTTCAAAGATAAGGCTCAAAGCATTTTGAGTGTATTCAAATACTTATAAATTTTTCCATTTATAAGTTTTTTTACATTTTCGCTAACCCAGATTTATAAATGAAAAATTGGACACCCTTAGAATATTGTAAATAAAATAATCTGGACAAATTTTAAGCTGCATGCAAAAATTTGAATCAATGTTTTCAGGCGTTTTTCTTCTTTTTCTCTTGCTAGGATCTTGCAAACAAAAGGGTCTCTGCTTAATTAAAGCCTTCGTAATCCAACAGTAGATGGCTCTAGTGACCTCATATGTACTGTGACATGAGATTAATGAATATACGAGTATTTTATTTATTTTTTCGGCATTAACTTTGTGGTAAGACATGTTACAATGATTAAAGAAAACACTTGTTTATTGTTTAATATATTGTTTCAAAATTCTTCACCTTTGCTTTCCATTTTTCCTTTGTTTTCAAACTCCGTCCCTCAACTAACCCCTTCTCCTTACTTTCCCCTCTCCTTGTTTATAGAACAATTTTATATTTTATATTTTAGTTACTATACAGACCTGAATGATGGAAGTTTAACTTCTAAAACATGTAGTCTATAATAAAACTCAAGTGGTAAAAAACAAGTGTTTTATTAAATCATTGTAATATACGAGTATAAATGTAGGAGTTTCAATTTTTCATGTCATAATCTACGTTTGTATAAAGGCCTTTGAGGTAATAATTTACGAAAATACAAATTATCAAAAAAAATAAAAATTTACTAAAAACCAACTTCACTTATGTAGGTGTAGTTCGTTATTATTTTTTTTGAAAGGTTGATGGTCCTAAGAATGAACAATAAATATGGGTGTCGAAGACTTCAATACAAAGTTCCGATCATTTTTAATTTGTTGACGATGGAGGTAAGATGGCAAACAAAAATATGGACCAAAGCCAAAATCAAGGAATGCGTTAACAACATTTTGAGTGTGTCCAAATACTTGTTCACAAAATCTGGATTATCTCCAAATACAGGTGTTATTTTCAAATTATTTTTTTACACACTCAAAATATTGTAAATAAATTATCTGGTCAAATTATTAGCATAAATAATAAAAATGAAAATTATAATATCTGGCGTTTCTCATGTGTATTCCAGGATTTGGACCATACATAATAATAAAAGTTGTTCTGCTTAGTAAAAAGCTTCTTAACATCTCACCAATAGATGTCTTTAGTGAAGTTCTAGTGATTCAAGAACAAGGTTTCTAATTTGGTTCATAAATATAGAATTTCCAAGAATTTGACAAGTGTGGATGTCAATAAAGGGTAGAATAGCTGAATGTTACACGTGTGTAAAGTGATCGCATAAATCAGCTTATGACGGTCGTTAGCCCCGTAAATGCCCAGACTTCCATATTCTTCTTCATCTTTGATGAGATGTCAAAAAATAAGGAATGGGTTTATCAAAGTGATCAACAGTTAATATGTGAAAAGTTAAGAAGCAGGAAAAAAAGGAACAGTTGAGAGTAAACTAGTGAAAAAAATTAGGAACTCATATTTCAATGAGTATGAAATGACTGATATACCAGGAGACCATAAGGCTTAGCATGCAATAAAACGATTAAGAAAAATACTTTGTGACATTACGTACCATATTATTTCATTACGTTTCATATTATTTCGTTTTGGATGCGAGCCATGAAATATAAGCTTGGCCAAGTTAACTTAATTGATGCTATTAAAAAAGCGAAAGCCAAATATCGAAACGATTTTATTCCACGACAGTCGGTTGGTAGCCAAAAATACGAAGAATGCGTCAAAAAATATCGGAAAAACTGAAATGTTTCAATCGCCATTTTCTCGAACGATAAAAGCGTGTAGTTTCATTATATAAAACATTTTTTTTAAATGTAATGAAAGTTGTGAAGGTCTGAAAATGAATTTAAATAAATTGTGAATAGAAGAAAACTGAGGGCCTGAATTTATTTTTTATTTTTTTGTTTTCATTTTCACGAATTGCAAAATAACGAAATAAAATAACATTATTTATATAAAAGTATCAATGTCAAATACTTTTAAATAAATAAATTGAAAATGTCAAAAAGTCAAAAGGTTATGAAATGATGTCATGTTATTTTTTTACATCTCATCAAAGATGAAGAAGAATATGGAAGTCTGGGCATTTACGGGACTGACGACCGTCATGCCCAGACTTCCATATTCTTCTTCGTCTTTGATGAGATGTCAAAAAATAATATGAAAATAACTCCTGTAATTGGAGATGATCCAGATTTTGGGAAAAAGTATTTGGACACACTCAAAATGTTGTTGTTGTGTTTTTTAACGTCCCTAAATGTTCATACATTTACAAATTCTCAGGACAGTTGTTTATTTACCTTACGATTTTTCCTGAAACCAAAGCACTAAAATAGTTGGTATAGTATAGTTCTAGTTAAAAAATTAACTAACCAACCATCACGCCATTTCTTCAAAGAAGTAGTCAGAGAGAATATAATGTCACGCCGTTTTGGTTAAGCAAACAACCTTATAATTATGTCAATTATTCTGACTCCTATCCCGAGCACTTTCAAGTATTTTAAATACTCGATCATGTCAAGTTTTCCTCGGTAATCAACTTTTAGACACACTCAAAATGTTGTAAATAAAATAACTGGTCAAATTAAAAGCTGCATGAAAAATTTAATATCTTGTTTTCAGGCATCTTCCAGTACGTAAAAAAAACAGGAAGGAAACATTTAAAAATAAGGGTCTTTAATATAAAAATAAGGGTGTGTGTGTATGTGTGTGATATGTAAATTTTAGTTAATGTGTACGTATATTAACAAGATAAAGGAAAAAATATTAATATATTTGGCATTTAATTTGTAGAACACCATTTTAATTTATGTATAAATTGTTAAATCAAACAAAGATTTTATGAGTCCGTTTAGTTGTATTTTATTGTTCAAAAAACCAATAAAAATTACCATTGTGACAATTGTTTCTCTTAGTTATGGCATTTTTAAACGAATGTCAAATTTTCAAACGAATTCGTTTGAAATTGCCACAACTAGGCGAAACAATTGTCACAATAATAATTTGTATGTGTTTTTTAACAATAAAATACAAGATAGTAGAATCATAAAATCTTTAACAATTAATACACAAAATATGAAAAAAAACACCCAATTGAACTTAAATTTAAAACCAGGGCACTAGCAGCATTCTAAGTTTGCAAACTCATTTAAAAAGGATTGGAATCGATACCTCATTTCCAATTACTTTGCAAACTTTGAATCGCAGGCTTGAATTGTGGAAAAACTTTAGTGTTTTATATCACTGAGATATGATATTTGGATAATATGATGCCCTCCGGTTATTTTGAAATATCGGGTCCCTCGAATCAGATAACAATTATTTATTTATAAAGGAACATGCTAAATCGCTTTAAAAAGGGTCGTAATATGACTTTAAGTTTATTTTTCCCGATTTAAATGATTGTTTTAAATGAATATTGGATAATGAAATACGTAGGCCATAAAACAAAAGTTACAGTATAATAGACCAATAACAAAATATACGTATTATACTTGAAGGCCCCTACGTAAAGTACTTTATCTGCAAATCTGTTACTTTACAGGAGACAGCTTAGATAATTTTTTTAACGTATTTGGATTATTTCTAATTATAGGAGTTATTTTTCAAATTATTTTTTAAGGCTAAACATAGATGAAAGAGAATATATATATATATATATATATATATATATATATATATATATAATATATATATATATATATATATATATATATATATATATATATATATATATATATATATATATATATATATATAATATATATATATATATATATATATATATATATATATATATATATATATATATATAATATATATATATATATATATATATATATATATATATATATATATATATATATATATATATATATATATATATATAAATATATATATATATATGAATAGTGATTTCAAAACAAAGTTACATTTTTTTATAAAGTGGAATATATATATATATATATATATATATATATATATATATATATAATATATATATATATATATATATATATATATATATATATATATATATATATATATATATATATATATATATATATATATATATATATAATATATATATATATATATATATATATAAAAATATATATAATATATATATATATATATATATATATATATATATAATATAATATATATATATATATATATATATATATATATATATATATATATATATATATATATA
>NW_028281505.1:0-22635 GCF_059751285.1 Brachycentrus maculatus
TCCAAACTTGCATCATCGTGATTGTGCTTTTGTTTGGCCAGAACTTCATACCGGAGTCACAGGATGCAGTTGACGAAGTGATCGGGGAGGACTGGGCAGCCAAGTACTCAACCGAAATGAAGGCAACTGTCTGTTGGGGAGTCAGAAGGGATATTTTTAAACTAGGCAAAGATGCTTATGAAATATCATTCAGCAACTATCATATTTACTCAAGGCACTTCACGTTTATTTTCAATTTGTTCGTCCTGCTGCAATTCATGAACTACTTGCTGTGTAGAATGTGCCACAAGGATAGTTTGAACCTGTTTGAAGGATTCAATATAAAAACTATCAGCGTCGTGCTTTCAGCTTTGGTTTTGCATTGTTTAGTTGTGCAGCTTGCTGGCGGATTCTTCGGCCTCTATCCTTCAGGACTAACACTCATCCAATGGTCCATTTGTCTTGGACTGAGCATGTCGAGCTGCATCTTTGGGATATTAATCAAACAAATTCCCTCAAATGAAAAAAAGGAAGGAGTGCAAAAGTATAAGACCTGGCCCAATAAAGCCTACAACTTGGCCGTGATGTCAATAGCCCCTCGGGAAGATTTGATCGACTTCGAAATCGATGAAGACTTCGAATTCGAAGAGAGGATCAAGTAGAACCATCAGGATTGATTCGAACAATTTCCCTATGCATTTGCAGATTCGCTGTATAATATAATATGAGCTATAATTGCATTTTCCCGGATTCCACAGAATTCCCAATTCCAGTTTATCCGATTCTCGGTATTTCAATAGATATTCAGGACTACTGCTGTGCTCAGGACTGTATGCAGCGCTATTTCAGTTCACCCTCCAGAAAATCATCGAGAACATCTTTTCGCTCAGTGCGTAATTCGGCAACATCGAAAGAACAATCATTTACCTGTTCATCATAAACTTGCCATCGCTAGTGCTTGGGGTGAGCTGCCTTATCTATAACCACAGCTTGATTGGCCTATTTATCAATATCGACATTGATCTGTTGCAGGCGCTGCTACTCAGTGCCTATATTTGCTATGTGGAGGAGTCGAGGCAAACTCCTCTCAATGGCTTTCTGTTCGTCCGAGATATACTGCTCACCATCGGATTTTCGGCCACTCTGCTGAAGATATATTATGAAGGCAAGCCCGACATTAAGTATGGCTTCATCCTTTTGGCCCTGTACTTTATGTACTATGTGGCGCTGCTTTTTGAAGAGAAGCTCGAAGATGGCATTCTGCGGCTGCTTAGACTTAAGAGCACCGATGACTACAACTCCACCTATCTGCTCACTCAAGTGCCCCTTGAGGCAGACTACCTCGGAATTCGGAAAACAGTGGAAGAACACAGCAAGGAAGTCGAACAATAAATCTCCGAATTCAAAACGATCCTCGAAAACACAGTCGATATCGACGATGAGAGGCTGATTCTGACCAACTTTGCCAAGCTCTTCCTCCCCTATATCACTGCCAACCGCATCAAGTAGGACAACATCAGGAAAGAATTCGATGCAATATACTAGGAGGAGTCGCATGCAGTAGAGCATGACTCGGAAATAGTCTATTATGGCAACGAGGGAGAGAAACTTAGAGATGCCTGCCTCGACTCCTGCGACAGGTCAAGCATCGACATCACCAACACTAAAATCCTCGGCGAAGACTATGTTCTCGAGCAGGAAGAAGGCATTATCAGGTAAGAGTCAAGATTTGAACTGGCCATCAAGTACACCTTCTACCCCGTTTATCTAATGTCTCTGGTGACCGGAAGAATCCGATATTTTCTGGACTATTTGTCGTTCTTCTTATTCTTACTGATAGGAAGCATGTGGGTCATCGGCAACTCCTCCTACTACTTTGTCTCGAAGACCAATCACAACAGCTACTTGTTTGTCTCGATAGTCGTAGCCCTACTGCTCACCATTCCACCATCGCGCTACTACCTAAAGATCTCGCAGTTCAATGACTTCGACTTCATAAACATGTTCCTGCAGAGTGCCATCCTTAAATCGGTCATATTCGGTCTCACAATTACTATTCTGTCGTTCAGTAATTATATTCTAATGCAGTCGACAGTGGGCTGACTTTCCATGGGAGCCTCGGACTGATGCTTTCCGCGGGCATAGGGACTGCAACTTATTTAATTTATGGGATTCTTATGAGTGCACATAAGTTTGCGACCCTGAAGAGCAACTTCCCGATCGTAATTACGATTATTGTGATAACATATTTGATGAGGTTGGGCCTGGAGCTTTCCCTGAATCTGCATTTTGTTAGCTTCTGACATCATCAGCGAGCATCATTCATGATATTTCATACATACTCATGATACTTTCTACATATCCATGATACTTCTACGAATTGGAAGGGGCTTGTGTCTTCCATAAATGAGGAATTTAATATTGATATTGATTTTGTATTCATTCATTTGATCCATAATACTTCATACATATTTAAGATCCTTCATTTTTATAATCGTAAGCCATGCATATGTGCGATGAATGATCATTCTCAAAACACTGTGCCGATGATCACGCTTTTATTCAATCCTTGCAGTTCCTCTGCGATAATCCTTTTGGCCGCGGGGAGGTTGTAGAAGGGGATCTGTGGAAACAAGTGGTGCTATGTTTGATATTGCATTCCACCCATCAATGTGAGCCAGAATAGGCCTTCGTAGGGGTAATTCCTGCATGTGACAATCTGGTGTTCTATGAAGTCATCTTTGATTTCTACATTGTATCTTTTTTCTCTTTCGTGGTTTCCGAGAAGCAAGTTCGCCGAATAGAACCCTCCAATGAGAACTCCCACTAAAAAGTAGAGGATGTTTTGCCTAGAAATAAGAGTATAATTTATTGCCATGCAGAGCAGGTCTCTCCAGTTAAGAGACTTTAAAGACGAGACAAAGGCATCTGCTCTCCATTTTAAATACAAGAAGGGATATAAAGGGATGTAGTATTGATGCTTGATGTCGTCATCATAGAGTGTTGAGTTGGTGAACATGTGATGCATGTTGTGTTTGTAGCCCCACCAAGGCGCAGAAAGTCCCCCAAGAAGAGGGCCTATGGTGTTCCCCAGCTCATGCAGTTTCTTATTCCTGCTATGGTTCATAGAGTGGGCTAGCCAGCCTGCGACGACTTGGGAGATTCCGAAGCAGATGATTGAAAGAACAGCATACTTCGTAAAGCATGCAAGCAACAAGGTCAAAGCAACGAAGGCAATGAACCCACACTATTTTGCCCAATTTGGCTCATAGAGATGCTTTACTCTCTCGAGTATCCGAAAGTATTTTTTAGAATCTTTCGAAGGAGCTGCCTTTGAGACTTGTTTAAAGGAGGTGAGAATCTTCTCTGCCTACTCAGAATGAAGAGATCTAAATTACACAGTTCATACTTAAAATATTCCGTAAAGTCTTTTCGCTCTTTTTGCATGTTTAAAAGGAAATCTGGGCCTCCGGGGTGCTTCAATAGATATTAGGATGCATCATAATCAATACCCTTATAAGTAAAAACGAGAGGGGCTAATACTGCTGCCGAGCCTTCAACACTTTATTTTCCCATAATTAAATATTGTTAGCTATCCAAATGAATATGTCTTTACAATGTCATTATTTAAAAAGGGCTATTCTAATCTATTCTAATACATTTTAAGGGTTTGGAATTAGCAAACATCTCATTTGGGGGCTTCTTTTGCTTATTTCTATTTCTTCATGTTGCTCTCAACCCTTGAAGATATTGTTGACTGGGTGAGGCTCAGTTTATTTTTGACCATTCCAGGAAGGCTGCCGGCAACATCAACATCAGAAATATAAATTACGAGTGTGGAATTTTCATCAATTTTTTTCAGTATGTAGCCACCTATATGGCATTTAGCTCTGACTAAGCCCTTTTGAGGAGGAAACGGGTAGTTGCAATAAGTAATTGCAATATATCGTTAATCTCCATCAGCTTCCGTGATGCCAATGCTCACTAAGTCGCGTTGGGACACAGGCCATGGTGCATTGTATCTCATGTAATTCACTCTTGGGGGTTTATCAGAGGAAAACTCTTTGAGCTCATATAGAACTTTAATCTCGAGAAGCTCTCGGTTTAGCTTTTGCAAGTTCTCTTAGGCTTGCAGAAATTAGAATACATCGTCAATTGGGAAGTTCACCACTGCTTCGCCCCTAGAGGCCAATCTCCCTTACACTTCCATTTTAAGCATCACACATGGCTTATCTGCAAACTGTTCCCATTTTGTATTTTTCTCTATTTCTTTGAGCTTCGCAAGGGCTCCTTGAGCAGCTGCCATAAGCTCTGAGTCACTCACTTTCCCGTCTTACATATATCTTTCAAAGTGAATTATTTTAATTATGAGACGAATATAATGGTGAATTGTGAGATGAATATAATAGTCAATTGTAAATTGAGTTTATTTCACAATTGAGTTAATTGCATAGTTGAGTTAATCTGATTAAATGAGCGAAGGCCAAAAATTCATTGAATAGAATCTGGAAGCCATAAATATTGCTTCTTTGCTTGAGATTAAACTTTCTCCTTACTTTTAAATTTATCAAAAGAGCGTTGCACGCTTTGAAGAGGATTGCTCGGCCATGGAGACATCGAAAAGGCTCTTAAGATAAAACGGATTCTCTTATGACAAGCAATACTCCTTTGAATTTAAAAAGGTCCTGATCCGAGCTTCAAGTGAATCATTAGGGCTGAGAATATAGTATGGGCATTACCGAACACATCTAGATTTCCTGATGTGCAACCTAAACTTATAAATATACAGAAAATGCATCGGCTGCGGATCATCAGCGAGCGTTTACGAGTTTGAGTACGAAGGCGAGAGCGTCGTGGCAAAGAGAATGCTTGATGATTATGATTATCAAAACGATCATGCTGTTTTGCAAGAGATATTTCTGCACAAATTTTTGTCTGCGCTCAGAGTCGGTCCGACCTTCTGTCAGGTTTATGGATACGATGCCATTGTCATTCAAAACAAATTAGGGTTTCTTATGGAAAAATGCTCTTATAACCCATTCTCTAAAAGCCTATGCGCTCTCCAGAAACAAAAGCACGAAAAGGTCTTCGAAGAGCATGTTCTGCACAATTTATCAATTATTCATGCATTTCAAATTATCCATAGAGATATCAAACAGGAAAACATTGGGTGGAGCGACAGAAATCAGAAATATGTGTTTCTAGATTTCGGGCTGAGCTGTTTCGTTCAAGAAACTCCCGGCGAAAAAACCTTTGTGAAATCTTTCCTCGACAGCTATGACACCTCCTGTTGGGAAATGAAGGAAATCTATCATTCGAAGCAGAGCTTATATATCGATATGTACTGCAATGATTTATATGCGGTTTTGCGAACAATTCCACAGCTCATAAGTAGTCAAATACTGAAAAAGAATCTAAGGTCGACTGCGCTGTTTGAAATTAAACAGATAGAGTAGATTTACTCCTGGGATGTAACGATCCCTTTTTTTAAGCTTAAGTTTTTCATTTTCAAGGAAGATGTGCCCGAAATTATTGAGATTTTGTAGAATAGCAAAGGCCTTTAGAATACTCTGCGCAAATTGATCAGAGACTAGTGCAAAAGAAGACATAAAACTCCCCGAATAAGGTGTGGAGAAAACTCTATAATGATCTTCTCGAGAATGAAGCCAGAAATAGACGGAGAGATGCTTGAACATGAGCATCTTTCATCAAGCATTTATCCACAAGATAAAACCAATTTGAACGAATTCCAACGTCTAGCCAAATTCTTCAGGCCTGCGTTCCGAAAGAAAGGTGAATAAGAGTATTCCTTCGACAATTATCTTTACTATGAATTAGTGAAAAACGATGAGCTCTCAATATTTCAAAGTTGCATTGACACTCAGTCAAACTTCATAGTTCTTCATGATTTGATTATGAGTATTATGAAAAGACCCGACCTGACTGAAAAAACTATTCGAGCTGCTCTTTGTTCGGGAGATCGAAGAATTTTCCCTTAGTTAAAAAGCTCAATTCGTGAAAGAAGTTTACAAGGTGGTCTTTCAGAAGAAATAATCTGAGTTCATCTTGGCGTACAAATAATTACTGTGGTATGTTAGGCATATTTTTGAAAAGGGTTGCGACTTGCATAACTTATTTCGAATAATGGACATTTATCTGGTAACATTTGATTCTGCGAGTGAAGTGCAGGCATGGAAAAACATAGAGGATTTGGTGTTCAACAATATGGAGCTTCTTGTCGACAGCTTTTTTGCGAATTTCGCAGCAGATATTGAAATAATGTCCAAAACATTACACTGGAGGATTTATTTTCAGCTCCAATACCATGAAAAAAAGCCGAAATAAATCCAGACATTCTGTGCAATTATTGGTGCGATAAAGTATATATTCGAAGCCCGATTGAGCAGGGAGGACTTATGTTAGGAGCAGTTAGTTCTATTAATTCAGGACTTCTCAGTCTAGCATCAACAAAAAATCAGAGAGTGCCAGCAAAAAATAGTCATCGAATAGAGTTCGAATTCGGAACTTTTTAATAAGGTCAATTGCCCCACATACTACGATTTTAAAATTCAGTTAGGATCAATTTAACTGATTACGAAAACACCTTTTCACCACCAAAACATCGTACATATCAGAATGGTCATTGCAAATAACGCTGCGTTGAAATGGCAAGAAACTTTCTGGCATTATGCATTATACACGGCCGAGAATTCCATAACTAAGGCACATAAATGTTTCTTGAAATAATTTGGCAAGATCAAAAAGGCTTACCCCTTTGAAAGCTTCTATCTTATCATTTTATTCTCATGTTTCATTGAGAGAGGAATCTTGTTTTCGGAAAACATCAAAAATGAAGTCTTACAATTTTTCAAAGGGCTCAATTGGAAACCTTTTATGCGTCCGAGTCAACAGAGACCGAAGATTCTCAAAGATATTATTTTCTATATGATACAATTTGCAAGGTTCGTAATGAGAGCTGCAAAAAGCTACCGTGAGTAATTGCAGCAGATAGCAGAAAAGCTCTTGAAGTAGTTTAATTAAGACCTGGCCCATAATGATTGTGTCGCCTTATTTTAAAAGGAAGAAGACAAGCTGTATTTAGAGATTATGCACTATTACGCAGGACAATGCCAACAAAACTCAAACAACGATCAAAGCAGCTTCGCGACTTACCTGGTCAATCAAATTTTATTTTTGACTCACAATGATAAGCAAGCATCGCATTCATCCATTATTCTATTCTATCGCTCATTTCCTTTCGTAGAATATTGCCAAAATTGAAAAGAAGCCGAGATTGGCATTAGCCAAGCAAATGTGGCCTACTTTTAGACAATTGAGCACTAAAGTCGTCTGCATTCTTACTTTACATCCGTAGATTTTGACTGTTTTCGTATAGTACTGGGCACACACGATGCAACTCGAGAAATAAGGTCTCGAGTTTATGTACCAATTTTCACAGAAGATACATTTGGTGGAGGAGGGAAGAAAGATATTTTGCATTAACCAGGCACCTTTTGCATTACTCTCGAAACTACTGACTGAAAAGTAATCAGGCCATATTGTGAACCAAGTTATTAAGCGGGACATAACAATAGGTAGGCTTCGCGATAGTACATATATGAGCATCTTTCTTCTAGAGCTTTTGATCCAATACAGTTTATCCCTAGAAAAGTAGTAAGTGAAACGATTTCTCATCTTGATAAATTCAGGAGTTCATCTGATGAGAGTGCGGGTAATAAAAGGGAGATCAATATTCTGGTGCACACGATGGTATTATCGGAAAAGTATAGGGTTTCGAAATAATCGCAAAAGATGGATAAATCTAAAGAAATAATATCTGCAGTGTGAGAACGAAACACAAATTTCTTCGATAACCAAGGAGAAAGAGAAAATACTCGAGGATAGCAATATTTCTTGGAACCTACAAAGCTTTATACATTAGAAATTTTGTAAATATCGGGCGACTTCCAAACAAAAAATAACTCAGCTCTCAATCAACTGGATAAAAGGACTTGCGAATTTAAAGAATGACTCAGATTAAAAATTATTGATCATCATGCCAACCAACTTATTTATTTCAAAATGCAGCTTCTTTAGCATTATCATTGGTTCGTAACAGTTTTATTCAAAGCCAAACAAATAAAAATCTATTTAACATCATTATTATTGATATATATTTTATGACTTTATTTTATGATTATATTTTATGACTTTATTTTATGATTATATTTTATGATTATATTTTATGACTTTATTTTATGATTATATTTTATGATTATATTTTATGACTTTATTTTATGATTATATTTTATGATTATATTTTATGACTTTATTTTATGATATATATTTTATGATTATATTTTATGATTCTCTTTTATGATTATATTCTGTGATTTGACAAAAACCATTTCCCTTAATTTCAGTAGATATTTAATATCAGATGAAATAACCTGCAACTAATTTGGATTGATGAATCAAAAAACGATATTTGGTATCGTATAAATAGCTAGGCTACACTAAAGATGATCTCAGCGGAATTACTGACCAAGTTATTGACTTGAATCTCAAGTGTAATCGAATTGACTTGAATCTTTAAAGGAGTTGAGCAGAGCAAGTAAATGGCCAAACCCATGAAGGCGAACATGCCTTTGAAGATTGCCAATTTAAACTCATATGTACAGACTATTAAAGCAACTGCTATGTCAAGGCAACTCATTAGGATGAGCTGTAGCGTATTGCCTTCATAGAAAGCGTTGATGGTTCCTCGCAGCAGGGGTCGGACTCCGAAGAGGATTGTCATCAGCAAAGAGCAGGGCCAATTCTGAACATATTATGCAGAAAATATTTGAAATTAGCCTTGTATTCCTCATAGAGCAGTGGGTAGGCAACGAATGCGAAGATAAAGAAGGGAAAGAACAGAATGACTGAAGCAGGAGAGTAGATTTTCCCAACGAAATGCAAGTGATTGAAGAAATTACTAAACTGTCGAAACCCTACAAAGATGAAGTCTCCAATGTTATCTTAAAAGAGCATAATGAGCAAGCATCCGTTGAAGGACATTGCCCGCATGAGTTGAACAAAGTTGTGTAGAATAGGACACATAAAGATCATTAAATCACATTCACAGTTTGCAATATATGTGGCGGAGCAAGCAGCCCGTACTTTATGAAAGACAAGAAATGTGACTTTGACCTTTGTCGAGGATGCGCTTCAATAGTCCTGTTTAAGAAAGTCAAATATGACTCCTCCATATTCTCTTCGAACAGCACATGCTACTTATTGGATGTGACCTTCTGCAGCTTCCTTTTATATCTTCTCTGACAGCAAATTCTTCAGCAGATTTTTGTTTTTGTCACGGGCTACTTTCAGCTTCTCGAGGGCTTCTTGTTCAATGCTCTTCGATTCCAATAAATTGTTCTTTTTATTTACTGCATTTGCATTTTATTGCTTCGCCTCATTAAGGTTCGAGTTTGCATATTTAAGTTCTTCATGAACTGCTAATTTTGTCAATTTAAGTGTCAATTTAAGTCAGCGACTGTTTTGTCCAATGCTAATTCCTATTATTTACGGATTTACAATTGGTTTACTAACTTTTATCTTTACTAGGTTTTCCTTTACAGCCCTTTTAATTCGTTGCTCTCTTTATTATTTAGTCTGACCTTTCCTCTTTGGTTTTACTATTTGTTCTTTTTTTAGGCTTTGAGTTGTTATGCGGCCTGTGCAATTTCTGCGTCCAGGATTTTAATATCGCCTTATATTTTTTATCTTTCTAGCTTAATCACATCTTTGAGCTACTTAGCGGCTGTTAGTTCCTACTTTTTACGTTAGTCGTTCTCTTTTATCTTTAATTTCTGATTTAAATTTCCTTAATAATTTCCCGGAGGACGCTAATTTTATCCATGATTTTGCCTTGCTTTTAATTGATTTGATTGATTTACTAAATTGAGTATTGCTGCTGGTTCTGCAGCGATGACAGCTTGGTTGTGAGCTATTCACGGACCTTGACCTGTTCTTCAAACTTCTTTTTCAGTTCGTTTTCTTCGTTTTCATGACGAATCTCTATTTCCTCGAGGGTCTTAATTTCTTACTTTTCATAGATGTTGAGTTGCATCTTATGGGTCCGTATGATATCCCGAATGTCGTTTTCCTTCTTCTTGAGATCTTCAGTTTAGTTGGATATTTGAGAGAGGTATTTCTTGATCGTGTCTCCTCTTTGCTGTTCCTCCTCTTCGATTTTCATTGAGTTTTGGATCCGGGCAATATATATTTCGATATATCCTTTGTTAATTTTGTATTGCTTTATGTGGTTCTCTTCGGATTCGAGATGTTCAGTCAAATTGTTATAGAGCATCTGAGTAATGTTTAGGTATGTCATACTTGGATTCTGTTTTTTAGGCCTTCGAGTTAGGGATCGATTAGGATCTTCAAAACTTCGTAATACTGTTGTTCGACCTCAGTTACCAAATTGGAGTCAGTCCCTGAAATTATTTAGATTTGAGGTCTGCTGTCGCCGTCTGATTATTTCATGAATCTGTAGGAATGCACTACGTATTCAATTTAAATGATAAGCTTTTACAATTAGTGGAAGTTATATATTTTAATTCAAGGCAGCGAATAATTTCATAGATACTATACAACTGAATGAAAGTGAAGTATCATTGTATCATTGTATCATTGTATCATTGATCGCTACTTTAACAAATGTGGCAACTTTAATGATTATTCATGTTATTCGGCAGTTGATTGTTCTAAATGAAGCATGAAGAAGAACATTCGTAGTTGATAGGATCAAACTCAGCAAATAGATGCATACAATGTAGCGGACATCCCAACCCCAACCCCAACCCCAACCCCAACCCCAACCCCAACCCCAACCCCAACCCCAAGGATATAATTTGAGAGCAATGCTAAAATAATACAGCCATAATAACTAAGTGCTTATGCTAGTTCAGATATTAATTGTGTATATATATGCATATTAATTCAATATTTGCGCCTAAGAATTTATTACAGACGACATCAGGCAATTCATGATGAAGACTCAAATCCAAATCAGAAAATAAACCAAATCCTAAGCCCTAAAAAAACATGCAATCGACACACCGGCAAAGAATACTGCAATAGTATCGGAAATCAGTGCTCAATACTCGGTAGCCATCTATACTGGCGGAACTCGCTCACATCAAAGAAACTCTCATAGCAATACTGTTCGTATGTACAATAGGCAGTGATATTTTGGAAATAGTCAGAGCAAGCAGAGCTAACATAGTCAATAGAGTGTCCATATAAGGCTATCTATCATTAAATAGACAGCATTTTAGTGAAGCTCGCTCCGATTGTCTATGAGGCTTTGATTGGCTGCCAATAGTCCCCCACATTTGGCAGCACATTCAGCAATAGTAAGCCTTATATTGAAATGCTCTGCTATATGACCTAATTCGATTCGGTTGTGATACCCGCGACAGATGAGCTTGTAAATTGGTTTCTGGATCATTTGGCGAGCATGTAGAAAGAGCGGGTGCATTGCTCACTAAGTATTGTTGCCAACTTGCTCGCTCATCATAGGTTTCGAGGAGAATTCCGGCGGAAAATACTAAAGAATGGCTATATTTATGCATTGTGCACATGCTGGGTATCAACAGCCAAGATAGTGTGAAGAACAGCAATGACATTAACGAGCAGATTGGGATTGTTACGAAGTTTATGTCTGACCCAGTTTTATGCTTCATCACCGAAATTAACAATAACACTAATAACACAACCATTTCCAAGCTCTGTTCATTCTTCCAAAATCTGTGAGGCTCTTCACTTACTAATAAAGTGCAACGAACAAAGCAGATGGCTTTTCTCTACATACTTATCGTAAATTGAGCAAAATAATGGGAATCTTGATCGTGGGCATATCTAACTGCTGATGGATAAGTTCATGACTTTTATGTGCTGTGAAAATTATGGACCTGAGGACGATACTTTGAATTTCATATACTTTTGTATGAGGGCAAGCAAATGCTCACATTAAAAGAGAGTTGGCTTATTTCTGAAGAAAATGGTATATAGACAAATGAATTTGATTGAAAATAATGCAATATATTTCAGCCATTCTCTCAGCACGCATGATGCTCATAACGCGGATGAGGTTTTTCTTTCTCGCAAGCAACTCTAGACTCTCGCCAATCTCACTACAGTCCTATGCGCATATCTCGAAGCCGAAGCAATCAATTATTGCCCATTGCTGATGTCACTCAATTTATTTCTTTTCCGAATTTTGAAAGAGAAGACTATTAGCACTTATGGTGATGAAAAACTGAATGAAAATTGTCTCGGACTGTTCATTATGTGCCTTGCTCAATTCGAGCACACATAGTATTAGTCTCTTGAATAAATTATAGAGGAGAATCATAATTGGATACTCGTGCTCGAGGCGATCGTAATAATGATAGAGAACGAGCTGCATGCACAGGAGGCTCATAGGGGAGTTATTAAGATGGGGCTGGAGAGCATTTATGCGATTCTGGGAATATAGAATAAAATTGGAAGAAAGAGAAAATAGGGATAGTTCAGTGCATTGCAATGGATGCTGTCGAACAAGGTGGGGCTCTCGATATAGAAAGTGTATTAGAGACAATGCAATAGCGGTGGGGACCAAGACGAAATGAAGATATGGGAAGTAATATGATATTTTCGGGCCAATATTATATAGCTAGGATGCTGACAGATATATTAAATAGGATGATCGTAGATGTAAAATAAAATCAGATAATTGATCGAGTATAACGAATTAACTGATCCGGATAATTAGGTGCATCCATCTATTTACTCAAGTCGACTCAAGCATAGATAAGATTAATGAATGTTACTCGAAAATAAAAGACAACTCGCTCGCAGAAAAGAATCGAGGAGAATATGAGAGTCAATCAGTTTACCCAGCAAGGAAGCAAGCAGTGAAGAGCAGATCCAAAATATTTCAAAAGATAAAGCTAAGTTCAGTTTTTGCTCAAACAAGATTGTTACGAGTAACTTCGAGTAGTTCCGGCTGACTATTTCGAAATGCTGCACGAGCTTATGCTCGTTTAGTTTATTCTGATGCTATCGATTAAGGATGCCACCTCCAGGATTGTTAGTCCTATGCTGAATATTTACGAATTATGAGAATCAGTAAGGACGGTAATTGAGATGCGGCTGTTATTGAGTTGCAGCTATTCAGGGATAGAAGAACTCATTGAGTCCTTACTTCCCGAAATTTATGCATTCTCGATAGTCTGGCCATGAAAGCTGCGATATTATGCTAATCTCGCCATCCTCATCCACGAGGATGTTGAAGGGCCTCACATCCCCTATTCGAAACCCCAATGTTTACAGTTTCCTCCCTGCTGTCTGCTGTGATGAGTCTGGTCAGCAGGAGCCATATCTATGTTTACTTGACCGAATTATACATAAGGCGCGTTTAAATTTGGCAATCGATTTGATGTCATAGAATCGCCAATCTCAAATAGCAGCTCGAATCTGTTTTAGCCATAATTATAAAATGCTCTCAGCCAAAATTGCTCTCTTCAGCTTCAACTGCCTGGCTGCCCCTCCCCTAGCGTACTACTTCGCTAGGTCCAAGGTCTAGTCCCTGGGTGTGCTGGCGGGGGTCTGCTACAGGACAATAATCAAAACTCCTCCTTTTCAAAACATCGCCGTCCAGCCATTTCCGGAGACAATCCTCCAGGCCGTTGAGGCCTATGCAGAGGAGTAAAAAAAAAAAGGCAGCGAAAACTAGCTCAATGGTGATGCCTTGATACACATGCGGGCCATGTTCACCAAGGGAATCGTGTTGGACTAGCAAGTATTTGCCCAGGAGCGAATAAATCAAGGAAACGTCAATGAAAAATTTTGCTTCTACCCAAATTTTACGGTCACCCAAAAGATCTTCAAATTCATATCCACCCTCAAATCTGCAAAAATCATGCTGTTGGGATCCTACGGAATTTCAAAGACAGTCTCAGGAGTTCTCTTTTCCATCCTGTCAGGGTACATCAATGACTACCGATGCCTGCAGTAAAGGGGAAAGTTGTAGCCCCAATCTCCTCTTTTAGAAGCTCTAAAGAGCACGGGCCCTTCCCCAATAGACCCAATAGATAAAACGGACCCTCCCCCAATGCTATTTTACTATTCGATTAATGCCCTAGATAAGGAAGAATCGATTGTTAAAAAGCTGATAAAGCAATGCTCAGAGGAGCTGAGGAAGAAATTTTAGCGTGTCCAAGCTGTTCATGCAGCTGTAAATGCTTCCATAGACAGGAAAATTAATTAAATCCCAAAAGATGAAATCAATTATTAGTAAAGAGTTTAAAAGTTATAAACAAATAAAAGAAGCCTGTCACTTGAAACAGTTTGTTCGATGATCACAACATACTATGATTTAAAAGACATCAAAGTCTACCTGTTCGTTGACCAGATCAACAAGGTAGCCTCAGTCTATCGAGACTACAACAATATTCGGGAACTCCAAAAATTAGCCAATAGAGACGACAAAGAATACCTTCGCATTCTCAGCGAGAGAGCTAATACAATAGAATAATAATTTGTAGCTACTAAGCAGAACTATAAACTTGTAAGATAGATGTCGAGAATGGCTGCAAAAACAATATTCAACAGCTCTCGAGATATCGAGTAGGACCTGCTGCATCAGCGACGAGACAAAGAAAACCTTGGATTCGAGAATCACTAGAACATTCCGAAGTTTTAGATTGACTTCCATGAGTAAATGAAAACCGAAAATGTGTCCATAGAGATGCTGTGGGTAGCCATGGGCTAAATCAAGCACAGGTTTCCAATATACTTCGATGCGATGGAGTTTTTTGGAACAAATGCACAGACCATCATTGAGCAGTTTATTGTAGCCAATAAAGAACCATATCAAGCCTTCCATCTTTCCCCATACATTCGTCCTCTCTTCATCCGGACTGCTCTAGACTAACTTTCTAAGTCTAAAGCATTAATAAATGAGCTCACCAGATAGTTTAAATAGCTGAAATAGCTGAAATAGCAATCAAAATCAAGCTAAAATTAAACGTTAAATCCAGATGCACCAACTTTCATATTCACAGAAAGCAAAACTGCCGCCTTCTTCCCTAAATTCGTTGAGTTGGTTGAAGAGACCGCTAAGTAAAAGAAAATACAACAGCTAAAGAAGAAGTACAGGGGCGTATAACTGACTCCTAATCAAGCAAATTAGTGCCAATAACTGCTTTTTCTAGCTATTGACAAGGCGCGTGAGTTGATGATCGAAGGAAAAGAGAATGTTGATAGCTTTGTAATCTACCCAGGAATAGAAATTTTTAGAAATGTGACTGGCACTTTTGACCATCTTAAAACAGACATGGTGACTTTAGACATACATGCTGTGACCGAAGATCAAAGAAGATTGAAGTATATTAAGTAAATCAGGATTGAGTTAAGCCCCAAAGAATGCTTAGAGCTGTTTCAACCAGTCTGCAACTATGACTATGCCATTTAATATCTCGATCGAATATTAAAACTGCGACCAGATACACACCTGCCTATGGGAGTCATTGGGGGCCTCATGGAAGGTTGCCTCATTGGTTGCTGCAAATCGGAGATCTAACTCAGCATTACTCGCTTCGAAACTGGAGAGAAAATTGTTTTTAGTCCGAAAATGTATATCGAAAATGGCGAGAATTTGCCTCTGTACTTCCTGCATATGGACAATAAGTGTTCTTAAAGAGACAACTTCGAAAAATTGATCTAAAAGTTGGAAAATGATCACAGGCCTGGAATCATGAATCAGCTGTTTCTGGCTCTGCCTTTGACGAAACCTGATTGGTTAATATACCAAAATCCTAAATCAAGCGAGCGCGACTTCCGGCCAAGCCAAACTAGCCCATCGATCGATGTTTTGTTGATCAAGAAAACAGATAAAGGGTAGATTGAAATTCACAGTTTCGACTTTACCGTCACTAAATAATAATCAGAAATAAAAGATAAGGTGAAAAATGCCATGCCGAGAATCAAGGAAAGGCTTTTACAGATTTAGCTTGGCAAACAAAAGTAGCTGCGTTTCACTCATCACATTTGGTGCCCAATTCAATCAACTGAAGCCCAGCAATATATTGAAGAACAATCAACTAAAATAAAGCTTCCGGCTAAAATAAAATTTTAGATCGTTCAAGAAAACATTTTATAAGTGAAGCCTACCGATGATTATGTAAAGGAAATGTTTCAAATGAAGAATTAGAAGAGAATAGCCTCTAGTATTTAGATGAGAAAGCTTATAAAGTTGCAAGAATACGTGGTAAGGTCTATATAAAAAAAATGATGATCAGATATATCGTTAAATTAGAATATCACAAAACTCCTCCTGTTGGTTGAGAAAATGTTCGGGTGTTTTGAATCCAATTTATTTCTCATCATCAAATCACCCTTTGTAGTGTTTATATAAAATTACAGCCATTATCAAACTGGCTTTTCCGGAGATATCTTTCTATCTCTATATAAATCTATTATATCGAATTAGTTTAAAGCTAAAACAATTCTAATATTAGTCTTTATCGATGTTTTGCAAGTCGTTTTACTCCTTTGTGCCTTTACTTTACCCTGACAAAATATAAAACTATGAAATTTACTTGAACAGTCTATTGATCATCTTCTAAGACAATGAATACGAAGAGAGCCGATATATCCAACGATCTTTTATATTCGTTATCATCGAAATTAAACCCGAATAGTATCTCAGTTTCGAGTGAAGGCAGAGTCCTGAATGTCCTCATTTCGTCCAAATCGATGAATGTGAACTGTATTGGGCAGTTCACTATCCCCAACTTAACTCTTCGGAATAATATGCATACCCTTCGTTTTAGAAACTACGGAGGAAGGGAACGATATAAAAATTGGTTTGCAGATAAGGCCAGACTCAGATGAAGTGATACTGAGGATAGGAGGGAGTTATATAAAGTCACTGGCTCTTCCCTGGGAAGAAATTATCAGCCTCACGCAGACTATATAACTAAACTGATTTTTGCATACTTTAATATTGACTTTACACTCAAAATGAAGACCTAATCCAATTCTATTCATTCGCTCATCTATTAATTTACTCACATTTATTTGATCAGATGGCTACTTTATACTCAATCACTCCATGGAAGCGCATATTAAATACCTTAATGCTTCCAATTCCATGTCACCTGTCGCAATTTTAGCAGAAGCACCATAAAAAGCAGATGCAAACTTTATGATACTGTCTTTGATTGCCTCAAATGATCCATTCTCCATTCTTTTTTGGATATCCTTCGCCAATTGGGTTTTGACTGCGCGAATGCCTTCAATTTTCTTTAATTATTTGTGCATTTCTATGTGGCTTCAATGATACGCTTTGCATTCTATTTGAACCCCGCTGCAGCCACTGCAAACCCAGATTTGGACCCAGGAATGGTCAGGGTTTCATAGAGTCCTCCGACCCAATAAGTATTTACATAGTATTGAGCATGCCTGAGTTCTTCCGTTTTGTAGAAAATAGTGCTGACTCTTTTGGGGCGAGTCCGAATTTATGGTGATCTAGAGAAATTGAAGTGACCCCTTCTTGATCGAGTGAATACATTTGCTTGAAGCGTTCATCGAAGAGACCGATAAATCCCTAAACATCCATCGATATGCAATCCGACATTTCGTTTCTTGGCTATCTTGGCTAGTTTGTCGATGGGGTCGATGATGCCATGTGGGAAGTTAGGAGCATCACCCATAATTAAAATTGTATTCTTATCGACCAAGAACTCTAAATGTTTCACATCGACTTCGAACTACTCGTTCAATCTTGCTTTTCTCGCTTCGACGTTCAGATAGAAGCATCGTTTATCAACGGCAGCATGTATGGTCACTGGAACAACACTAGGTTTAGATATATCATTACATATTGGGCTTCGTTCTGTTGCTGTAATATTTCTTATGGGCGAAATTTGTTAAGATGAGGCTTTCCGATCCGCCTGTTGTCGTGGTCCGTAGAATTTAGATCCTTTTTTGGTAAGTAGATCGGCAGTCATGTTGAGCAGCTCGTTTTACATTTGATGCAGTTCTTTGAATGAGCCGAGATGCAAGGAGTTATGATACATGTAGGGTGCAGCAAAAGTGCTCATTGCTTACATATACTCCTTCTCATCAGAGTAAAAAGCTCAGAGATCTTTCTAGTACCCCATAGCTTCTCTTAATTTTACTTCCAATTGCGAATTCGTTTCTTTATTGATTCCTCTGGCATGCCATCATCAGGCATTGAGTTACATCTTTTCGGATCCCAATTCTTTGGCAGCTGGATCGAAATTTCTTTCTCACTTTTTCTAAGTTACGCTTCGAATTTCTTGTTTATCATTGAGCTCAGGATAGGAATTGAGAATATGAAGGCATACAATTTTTATTTTATTTTTTATGGCACCGTTTCTTTGAAGGCTGAAAAGAATATGCGTTACTTCTAAGTTCTTTATTATGAGATTGCCATCTGTTCTTTTTCAGCAAGCGCCTCCCTATTGCCAGAAAGAGTATCGAATATATGACACAAAACCAGCGAAAATGAACATCTTGTGTCGCAGCCATGAACTTGTCTTATGTCTGAGCAGTCCATTATTGAAAGACAGGCTGAATAAAACGAATGGAAGTCCGTACAAATGGCTGCACTTTTTGCTAATAGAATTACGTCACAGCATCCATGTGTCTATTCAATTAAAATTATAATTAATATATATATATTCTTCGTATTCTTAGTATTCTTCATATTCTTCGTATTCTCAGTATTGCGCATCAAGTTTCCTGAATAATGGGATAGCATGCAACATAAATAATGAACTCAATCAAAACACAGATAGACAAAACAAAGCAGAAACAAAGATATGGCTTTCAAAATTATGGTTCTTTCATCTAAATTAATCAAATATCGCTTTTTGCAAGTTTCGCCTGCTCTTCTAAGTACTACTTTCGAGATGCAACTACTCTTCGTTGATGGGACTGTCTCGCTCCATTATTTCGGACCATATTGGCATAGTTTGGTTGTTCAGGAACAGAGTGGGCCATATGGCATGTTCAACCTTGCTTATGATGATCGAATAGGTTCCAACTCCGTTTTTTTTGATGTTCAACTCGTTCGTACTATTCTTAAATAAGGGGTAAGTAAAGGAGAAGTTAATTTGCACGTTGTTCATCAAACAAACATTAACAATGCTAGTATCGAGTTTGTTAGTGTACATTGTTCGGAGACTGACTTCAGACAGAGGGACTATCCCACCTATGTGACAGTTTTGCTGCTATTAGGATATGCGTCATATTCTGACCCATTTTAAAACAGACTGGCTTGTTGATTTTGTTGTAATTACATAGTTTTACATCTACTATAACTTATTGGATTAGTTGTCAAGGGCTTTGATGAACAAATGCTATTATCGTTTATTATCATTTTTTACAGGGAGAGCATTGCCTCTGTATTTTGCTACTCAGTCAACAACTTCATGCAGCCTATGAAATTCTCCATAAAATGTGAAGAGCCAATTCATTCATATTGGCATTGCCATTTTATTGATTTTTTGGCAGAAGGTATTAAAATTCAATATTAGAATAGCAATGAAGGCGCACAGAAAGTATCAGCTGACTACCAACCTAAAACGAAGCAAATACTAATTCACAAAGCCATCCTACCTAATAGATAGCACCCGCACAGTCTCCAAGTCCAAGCGCGCCCTTGCATTGCACAGCACACGAAGAGTAAACTTCAATGATGCCTCAATTGCCCGCAACACTCCTCACAACTCCAAAATCACTCTCAATCAGTTAAACCTCAACACAAATGCGAACCAAATAAATGAAGATGTCTCTCACTTTGCGAAACTACCTCAGACTGAATAATGTTTTGAGCCATAATACTTGCAATAAATAATTGCACATCTCTCTGCGAACATTGCGGAGAGTGCGTCGGCAAAGTGTGATGAAAAGAGTATGCATGTGAGACACTTATACTATAATTCAATCGATACGACGGTGAGACTGCCGCATGTGAACATCCCGAAGTTTGTCCTACAGACTTATGATTCATATTCCATGCAAAAGCAGTCGTCAAATGTGCAGAATGTGTAGAATTCGAGATTACGGTCGATTGTTAGTTTTCACCAAGGAGTACTGAAGAATGCTAGATACATCTACTACTCGATTGAACAAGAGTTAATACTGATAAAATTGATGATTTGCTTTGCAGGGCCTCCTCCGAAGCTGATGGCAATGCGGAAATAAATACCTTATGCATGGGCCAAATTACCAAAACATCTCATCACAATAGTAGAACTAAATAACAACTAAGAGCAGTTAAATGCAAGCAATGTAGGCATTCGACAATTATTTCCCCAGGAGGAAGTATTATTCGCTTTTGTATTTCCTTGGAACATATGCTTCTCCGGTCGCAGATAGTTCACACCCTTTACACGAGATCACTTCCCCACAAATTATACATCCTCTGCAAAGAATACATAAAAATATTGTCAGATTTAGTTTCCCTTCATCGATTTGAATATGGTCTATGAACTCTCCACGGAGTTGATTGAGCAGCTGGATTACTCCTCAATTGGCGAGCTCTTCTACTTCGACAACAAAGCCAACTTATACCAGTTATCCGCAATACCTCTGAAACAGTTTCACTTCATCAACACTTCGAGGTATACCCTCGCAACCTATATGAAATCAAGGCCATATGTTATAGATCCCAGTGCGAAGAGCAGACTAAACATTTATATTATGAATAATCTGACGCAATTTCTGGAGCAAACATCCAAATACTTAATCCCATCTTCATTCTCCACCAGAAAACTGTTCTGTGACCGTCATCGGAATATCCTGTTCGCAATGCTGTCGAAGTAAACCATGAGATCGGGTACGGAGCTTGTCGTCTTCTGCTACCAGTTGGAGCCCAAAGTTTACCACATCAGAAATCAAAGCCTGAGTGAGCTCTTGTACTCTTTTTCTTAGCAGACTCTTTATGATAAAATTGGATGTCATCTCCAAGAGAGCAATGCAGGGCAATACCGCATGCTTGCAATCGAGCGAATACACAGCAAATAGTCGTTGAGCAATTTGCTCGTGATCACAAGGTCAGGAATCAGACTGTATTTGTTTATCCGCCAAGATGGAATGAAGTTGATTTAAATTGTGAGGCCTCCAAACTTGTCAATGCTGTAACATATCAAAAAGCAGCCATAGTAGCAGTAGAAGTCATGGTAGTAGTAAACCTATTAACAAGGCAGGTCACACCAAATGTCTGGATTCCCATAAAAGATACTGAAACGTGAACTATGGTCGCCCTGTATCCCTGAGAGCCTTTCTTTAGATTAAAATATCTCCTACCATAATTATAGGGAGCAAACCAACAAACGGACATATCACCCATACTAAATAATAGCCTACTCCCATGACCGCAATGAGTTCACACCAGTAATCAAACTGAAAAGTATCATAGGTCCAGACAGCACTCCCAACCGTAGCGATGACACCCAGAACATCCAAATACTCAAAATAAAGAAGCTTAACAGTCCTAAGAGTGATAATTCTAGCATAATGTATATGGTGTCATCGGTGAAGATGCATAGCGATGCTAACATCAGCCATAACTTTAGTTGGAGTTCGTAGAGTTCGTCCACACTGCATAAGCTATCTGGAAGGCATCTGTCAGCTGCCCCTCGAGCCTACAATCGGCATAATCCAGCAGTTATGCAGCACTCGCAGTTAGAGAACAATCTCGCATGTTTATTAAAGCAATACCAAAACGAGCAACCATCCTTAAAACAAACCTTATTCCCACCCCAATGCCAACTTCTCCTCAATGAATAGAATATCCACTTCATGATCTCACTCAGGCACATCGGCATTGTATTCTCCATTCTTGCGGCATACGAAAGTAAGCCAGCACAATAGTCAAGGATCGAGCATGCCAGTAGAAAATGCACAGCCATTGACGGATGCACAGCAGTCCAGACCAGTATTGTCTGATGCAAAAGGGCTTTGAACATCTGCTGCCCTTTATACACAACTAGCTAAATGGGTAGCTGCTTTATAGATCTACAATCACGAACAGACAGCCGAATCAGAACATATTCGGCCAGCAGCTGATGGATGAGGAAGAGGAGTAGTATGATATCCCAAAGTAGCCTCATGCGCATCTTGATGAGATGCATAAAGTCCACACTGGAAGCAATTATAAGGATAAAGATAGGGATTGTTTGGAGTAAATATAGTAAATTAGATTGGATATCAATAAAACTGATAATAATAAGAATGCTATCATTAAGAATAAGCATAATATGAACCACAACATGAGCAATGCCAGTCATCTACACCTCCAAGTTCATCAACAAGAACACATCAACAAGAACACATCAACAAGAACACATCAAAATACAATAAGGAAAGCCAAAACAATAGTAATCACAATAGTAATCACAATAGTAATCACAATAGTAATCACAATAGTAATCACAATAGTAATCACAATAGTAATCACAATAGTAATCACAATAGTAATCACAATAGTAATCGGGGTTGGGGTTGGGGTTGGGGTTGGGGTTGGGGTTGGGGTTGGGGTTGGGGTTGGGGTTGGGGTTGGGGTTGGGGTTGGGGTTGGGGTTGGGGTTGGGA
>NW_028281507.1:0-112500 GCF_059751285.1 Brachycentrus maculatus
CTTCCAAGAATTTGAGTAGTGTGGTTGTTAATAATGGGTAGAATTGGTGAATGTTACACGTGTGTAAAGTGATCACTTAAACCAGCCTATGACGGTCGTCAGCCCCGTAAATGCCCAGACTTCCATATTCTTCTTCATCTTTGATAAGATGTCAAAAAATAATATGAAAAATAACTCCTGTAATTGGAGATAATCCAGATTTTGTTAACAAGTATTTGGACACACTCAAAATATTGTAAATAAGGAATAAACATCAGTTTTCTTTATAATCTCTCACCAAGATTTTATTCTACCGGTTTTTAGACATACTATCTCTTCTTCAGAACAATCGCTACACCAGCAAGCAAACAATAATACTACACGTAAGTACCATAGCAATATTCACTTATAAATACACAAAATATCAATCACACGCGTTTAAGGCCGACCTGAAGACCAACATGCACACCTCTGAAGATCAGCATGCACTAAAGGTCAATGTGTAACATGCACTTAAAATACGAAAAAAATTATAAGCCTTCTTTTCATATATTAACTTATTCGAATTGTAACTGACAACATTTTATTGGGATTTAAATTGAAGTTGTTTAAAGAAATGTTTATTTAATTAAATTTATTTTGCTCATTGCTTCATTTTAGCACTGAAAATTTCTGAAAAGAGCCACTTTAATGAGGTGAGTTCAATTAGGTAAAGAAAAAAACCAATTTTATCAAAATTTTTACCGTTTAGTGAAAACGATGTAATAAAGTCGTTCCAGTGAAATCAATTAATACATTTCTGAATTCAGTTTCCACGATGACCACCGAAAAAAAGAAAATACAAAGAGATTTTTCATTTCCATTTCCTTTGAACTAAATTCATCGTGGGAAAAAAACAATTAAAACTACAGTATTTAAAGTCAACAAACCAATGGTACAATTGTTGTCACAGGCCGGTTATTTTACAAATAGTAACTGGCCTTGATATTTAGATATTTAGTTCAAACGTTTGTTTGCAAAACTTCGTCGAGTACTCAAATAGTCTGAATATTCCGGTTTTTATAACTTTATGTAGTCACAACATGGAAAAAATTTCAGCTTTAAGCGTAAACAAATCAAACGAGTTATTAAGCTAGGTAGATGTACAAACATACAGGATGTGTCGTGAAAGTGAAAATATTTTTTTTAGTTTTACTTGGTTAGTACAATTATTTTGTAAAATATTGCACAAATACCATATAAATATTTTATTTATATATATATTTATATATTTATATATATATATATATATATATATATATATATATATATATATATATATATATATATATATATATATATATATATATATATATATATATATATATATATATATATATATATATATATATATATGTATATATATATTTATAATATAATATATATATATATATATATATATATATATATATATATATATATATATATATATATATATATATATATATATATATATATATATATATATATATATATATATATATATATATATATATATATATATATATATATATATATATATATATATATATATATATATATATATATATATATATATATTATATATATACACATATATATGATATATATATATATATATATATATATATATATATATATATATATATATTATATATATAATATATATATATATATATATATATATATATATATATATATATATATATATATATATATATATATATATATATATATATATATATATATATATATATATATATATATATATATATATATATATATATATATATATATATATATATATATATATATAATATATATATATATATATATATATATATATATATTATATATATATATATATATATATATATATATATATATATATATATATATATATATAATATATATATATATATATATATATATATATATATATATATATATATATATATATATATATTATATATATATATATATATAATATATATATATATATATATATATATATATATATATATATATATATATATATATATATATATATATATATATATATACATATATAAGTTTAATTAGGCGTAGAAGGAAATCATTTCCAAAAAACCCCACCTTTTTAAAAACGCTCACCTCGATAAGAGATAGCATTGAATACCGCCGTTCCTCTTAAAGTTTGATCAGCATAGTCGGCAAAATAATATTATAACATGTTTCCACTTATTCGTCTCATTTCTATGGTTAACTTCTGAAAGTTGAGCTTCACTCAGAAGCTGTAAAACTACGTACCAAAGAAATATAAATAGCATGCAAGGATCAGGTTTTAGCTTCTTTTGTTTTGTGCAGTTTTGAAGTATTCACAACCTCTTTTGTTTACGACCCTTATGAATTGAGTGTCAATTAACAAACGTAACATGTATTTTTTCATGAGATCTAAACGCAGATGAAAAATAATCTGGAAGTCTGGGTATTTACAGGGCTTATGTTCTGTAATAAGTTGGTTAAGTGATCACTTAGACAAGTGTGACATTCAACATTCCACCCATGATTTACAACGCCACTACTTAAAATCACGCAAAGAAATACTTTTTAACATCTCAACATAGATGAAGACATGGAATTTTGGTTATTTACAGGGCTTATGACCTGTAACAGGCTGGTTAAGTGATCACTTGACGCACATGCAACATTTACCATTCTACCCATAATTGACAATCACACTATTAAAACTTTTGGAATCCCTAGATATCCCTTGGCATCTCATGACACAGTTCACACAAGTTCACAACAGCCATCTATGTTGGAATGAGATTGGATGTCAATTACCCTTCGAAGATCTACCATACATCGTTTTGCCACGCATTCGTCTGGGAGATCGCATTTCGACTGCATTCAGTCTACAAAGTTGGGAAGTAAATAAATAAATCTTTAAATAAGACACATTGATATTTTCAAACATTTTGGTTTATTCAATAAATTTTAATACTGATTTTAATTTAAAAAAAAACTACTTTTCATGACAAAGATATTGGATGTAATTTCAACAAAATAGTATTGCTTACATGTGAGAATTTTTCATTACCTATCTTTAATTTATATACGTGATTTTACTCTCAATAAAAATGAAAAATAAATTAATGCATGGAAATATTTACTGTATATTCTTCATCTTTTGGTTAAAAAATATGTGTTACAATTTTTTTCTTACTTCTAAATTGAGATTAATCATTTTTAAATATATTACAATGAACAATAATTATATATTATTTAGCATAGGTACATAATTTGTGAGGTCTTATAATTCATAATAATTTTATATACAATTCAAATTTTATATTATTTTCGCAAAACTATTTACACTTTTAAATACATACATACTTAAAACGAGAATAAAAACGTGAGCATAAAAATGTATTTTTTTAAGTAGATAAATATATGTTAAGTTTTATGTGAAATTTCTAAATAAACCACTTCCTTGGAGTAAAGCACAATTTAAACATTCAAAGTTAGAAAATAATATCATTTTGAAAGATTTCATTAAAATAATATTTCTTTTTGCTGAAATGATTTTGTACGCTGAAATTTGTTTATTTTCAAAAATCATTTTTTATTAGAAAATAACATTTAAAATACTGTTTTTGTTAGAAGAAATATGGTTTTAATTGTATGAAAACATATTTTGCTCTCGCTGTGAATGATGTGGAATATGAATAAATTTGTTAAGATAAGCGTGAAAAATCATAAAAATGAATGAATGTCTCTCATGAAAATGAAGATGTTTTTATTCAGTGGAGAACATTTAACTGAAAACATCCTAATCTTTATCTATAATCATCTGCTACAAAATTAGGAACATCTTAGTTTTAATTAAATCCGAGTACCTAACTACAAAAACACACTTTATAAAATACGTATAACTGATCTAGAATTTAAAAATTAAAAAGTGCAAGCTAGTGTACAATGGCCACAAGAAACATGGTGTAAGTATTATAAAATAAAATAAAAATAGCAGTGAAAATGATCAAATAAACTGGATGTTTTTAAAATGAATATTTTAAGCTACAAACATTATAACACACAAAATAACTTTGTTAAATCAATTTACATATTTTTATAACTGAAATACAAATTTGACCGGTTCCAAAGCAAGCAACTCATTCCTCAATATAAATTAATAAAAGTATTTATAATTCATGAGTAAGATAATATTTTTATACAAACCGGTCGACATTATAATTGAGTTTAAATAAGATATATAGCAATCTTCGAATTAAATCGGAAACGATCTGTAAATTTCAAGTTAAATATTTCCGTGGAACCTTCTATTTTTGTTTATAAAAAGCAGAGTAAAGTTCATGAATATATAAGATAACTATATTTTATATTAAAAACACAGATTTACAGCCTTATCGTGCTTGAAGGAGCATTTTCAATTGCTTACGCCTGAATTTGAGAAGTAATTTACATTTTATCGCTTTAAAGTAATCTAATTTAATCATTATTTTTCGTTTCATTTTATTTTGTGGATCAATGACGTGAAAAATAATATTTTATTACATAATAAATGAGAGACAGTAATCAATAAAAGCAAAAATATTTTATTCAATTTTGATTATTTCTTTGACTTCATTTCTTGTAGCCATTTTATTTCATTGAATGATAAGTGACTTATAGATATACAGAAATTGTGCTATTTAAAAATATTTATTCAAAAAGTCTTTAGTTGCTTTTCTTAAAGCATAAATTTTGCAATTATCCGATAGTTGGGTTTAAGGCACTCATATTCATTTTTAAATAAAAACCAAATCCTTACGAATCACAATACTTCATATTTTTATCACTCTTCAATCCTTTTTTATAAATGTATTTATATTTTTATAGTTCGGTACTCTGTTACAATTTATTATATAGTTTTACCCCTTGAGTTAAGGGAAGTATGATAACTTTTTTCATTATTTATGGTATTTTTCTCAAATACTTTTCTCCAATCGTTATTAAATAATGCAAGTTCTTTAAAAAAAATAACAAAATTTATTATAAGATTTTCATGAAGGAATAAGATTTAATACGGACGAAAATAAAAATGTTCTTGAACCAAGATATAAATATTATTTTGTATTTAAAATTTTACTTGGTAGATACCACTATTTCTTAAAATCTATTGTGACACATATTTCAATGCATTCAGCATCACTGTCAAATACCAGCGGTGTAATAAGAAATGGTGATATTTACCAAGTAAAACTTCAATTAAAAATTGGTAGATATAACCTTAAAGTGACTGCAGGTTCAATAAATCAAATTGAAATTATTATCAGTAAATAAGTTTTGTTTAATCATACCAATTATTTAAACATTACTAATTAATTTCGACCGAAATTAATAATAATCGTATATATTTAATTTAATTTTAAGTAAGTTCAATTTAGTAATTTATCATAAGGTTTTTTTAATGTTGATGAAAAAGAAATAAAAAATGTAATAATACTTTGTGTATATTGATTAAATATTTTATTATTTTTAATTTATTTATTATAAACATGCTTTTCGTAAGCACAATCCATGCAATTCGAAATAAGCTCATGTGTGAGTTTTGAAAATTAGATTCTCAAAATTAATAATATCATTGCTTATTCCAGTCAAAAGTTTAAATCTTTTTTCCAACTTTGATGATTTAGTTAGGTCAATTTATAAAATCTTTGAAAAAACATAATTCCTTTGAAGAAAAAAATACATATTTATATTTTTTCAGTATTCGACATATTTTTATTGATTTTGGATTAGTTTTTGTAAATTCAACTATTAAAAAGTTTATTTCTTGTCCAATCTCGATCACGTAATTTAACCTCATTTTTAACTTTAAAACATTTTTTACAAACAATACAAACTCTTACTCATTAAGTTTTGTGTATCATCGCTCATTGCCTGTATTTCAAATTCAAACCATAGCTTTATAATAAAATGTTCTAATAATGGCAAAACCATAAATATTCTTAACATTTATCATGGTATTTTTTTAGGACTTTATTAATGTGTACATTTTTTGTAGAACTATAACAACAATTTTAAAATAAAATGCGATTTTCACATTAAATGTACGTTCTTCATTTTTTTGAAACTATTTAGATGTATCAAATAAAATACCACAGAAAAAAACAATCTGAAATGTATTTTACAGAAGCCCAATTAAAATGAAATGTTTTAATGCATATAAAATATACAGTTTAATCCACGAATTTTACAAACATTCATTGACCTTATTTAACTAACGAAAAATAATTTCATAAATAGGTTTGAGTTATTGCCGTCTTAAAAAAATCAAGTAATCAAAAAAAGAAATCGATTAAAAGAAAACTGGTTACACTAAAAAACATTAGATAGAGGTTTTATGGGTAAGTCCAATCACTAAGTATCATAGAAAATGGATGATGGATGGGTTATAGCAACCTTGAAGTGTTGAAAATGACGTAATCCATCGAAACACGTGTCACAATACATTTTAAGAAAAAGTTGTATTTACCAAGTAAAACTTAAATTGAAAATAGATAGATATTACAACAAAGTGACTGTTAAATCAATCAATAAAAATTTTGTCTAAGAAGATGAGTACATTTGAATTTGTGTGGTTAAAGATTTGTATTGTAATATAGGCTACCATGACGTCACATTACGTTTGCAGATGAGCTAGATCAAATTCGCATAGTTAAAGCTTGGTTATGAAATACGGCCGAGCATGACGTCACATTCACTTATCACTCATCACTCGAGTCCAGTCTTCCTTAAACCCAGGTGGGCGAGGTTCATAACTTCTCCCCGCTGAGACTGGCCACGTTGTAATAGGAGTGGTCGGGGAACCTCTCCAGCTCTATGTAGTCCGTCTCGGTCATGAGCAGTCGCTCGAGGAGCGACACGCACTCGCTGAAGGTGGGCCTCTGGGCGGGATCCTTATCCCAGCAATAGAACATGATGTTGTACAGCTCTCTGCGACAGTGCTCTGGTTTTTCCAGACGATGACCGTCGCGAACCTGAAACAGTAAAAATACAATTTGAGTATGTGTTAAAATAAATCTATTTATTCTTCCTGGCTCCATCCCAACTAATCGTGTTTGTATTGGGGTTATAGGATCAACAAATTGTGGTAAACAAATTGAATGTTGATTTAACAGGGATGTGTAATATCGCCATTGCTGTATTATCAATAAACGGATAATTACATGAAAGAACTGAACATTTTAAATATTGAAACTTGAACAATTTGACTGTCCTATATTTTTGACATCTCAACAAGCATTAAGAAAATAAATGGAAATATGGGTATGCACAGAGCTTACGATCTGTCAAACACTTGTTAAATAATCTGATCACTTTACATCATGTAATATACATAATTTACCATTCCACATATGACTGACAACCACTTTAATAATGGAACGTCATGAGATTTATCACATATGCATGACTTCCAAAATTTTGAGTATTGTGGTTGTCAACTGTGGGTGGAATGGTGAAGTTGCACGTGTGTAAAGTGATCACTTAATCAGCCTGTGATAGGTCATGATAGACCTTGTAAAAACCTAGACTTCTTTTTTTATTTGAGGGTATATTCCGAAGCGGGACTCTTGTACAGCTTTAACAATTTATTTACTTGTAATTTATTGTTACTTTTATTTTTTATTTAATAAGCAATTGGTAATTTGTTTTACTAATGGATTATACGCCCTCAAAGTAAGTTTGTCGTGTATATTTTAATTATTAAAAATATTGAATGAAATTAAATTTTTATTGAGGTTTCAAAAAAATGTAAACATAACTACTAAGTAGAGATAATCCAGATTTGTGAGTAAGTATTGTCATGATTGCATGAGTGTGTGATTTGTACATGAATGTTAAAGAGGCGAAAATTGTTTGCAAATACAAATTGGTGTGGTGTTCAATTCTCTCTGCCTATCCCTGGTTAGATAGTTCTAGTTAGATACACTCAAAATGTTGTTAGTAAAAATGATTGACGTTCAATATTTTCAATATCACATTTTATTGAAAATGACCTATTTTCATTTTTTTGTCCTTTTTTCTTGACTCAAGTATCATTCATAAAATACCTATATATATTTTAACGTGTTCCAGTAACCTACATTCAATGATTAACTACCTCATTATTTTCACTTTAACGTGTTACATATTTAGGGCAGGACGAAAGACAGGTGAAAAATTTCATGAAATAATTATCCTCTGAAATATGATCATATTTTGATATACGGGATAAACAAGAACATTTTTTGAAACTAAACATAAACAATGATAAACTCGTATAATACAGTCAGAAAACTGTACCGAAATTCAGTTTTTGTATAGTGTATTCGAAATTAATAATTGGCAGTGAAATAAAGGTGGCATTTATCACCCTATCAAAAGATGTTACAATTTTTGCAAATGGTGTTGTAGGTCAATCATATCTGATTTTTATGAACAAAACAGCTGAAGCATACAAATTTCATCTTCATCTTCTTCTTTTACTTCTTTTTGTAGATCCTGGGGATCTGTTTGTGCCTCCGCATGTCGCTCTTGGGATGTTGACTCCCAGCTGTCTTTCCATACAAACAAATTGATAAAACGGGCGCAAATATCTTTAAAGAAGGGCGACAGCTTCTAGACGGAAATCATCTTTTCCACTTAACAGAAAAAAAATTGTGAGGGTCAAAATAAAGGTCTGCATTGCTCAAAACCCTTTTTAAAAAAAGTATATAAAAGTAATTTATAAACGAAATTGGATGATTAATGTTGCGCACACTCTAAATTTGTTTGTATACTGCAGCTGTCTAGTTTACAAATGTCAAATATGAATGACGTACGACGCCAATAGCAAAAATTATTACATTTGATAAAAAGATAAATTCTGCGCCATCCTGTATAATAAATTATTACATTTAATTTAGTAGTTATATATAAGTATTAAAGATAAAATTAAGAAAGAGTTGGGAAATGTTGAGATGGTTTAGGCATGAAGAAAGAATAGTGAAACAAAATTTGTGATGTGTATTTTGTTGTTAATAGAAGCAGAGGAAGACCGTGTGAAACTAAGCATGATCAAATACTCGGCGTGTATGTATGAGGAGATACATCAATGTTAAAAAGGCGAAGATTGTTTGCAAAAACAGATTGGTGTGGCGTTCTTTTCTCTCTACCTACTCCTGCGGGGAAGCAGCTTGATGGTTCGTTAGTTTTAGTGAATAAGTCAGTTAAATCCACAACTTTTTTTCTTTTTTGATATTTTAACATAGAAGAAGGAAAATATGGAAGCCTGGGTAATTACATGGCTTGTAATCCCTTTATGTGATCCCTGTTTAAGTGATCCCTTTATGCACTGTGTAACAGTAGGTACTCATCATTTTTCTCACGATTGACCACTCGTACTAAAAATTTCGAAAGTTTTTACAAGCAGAAGCCTATTTGAATTGATAGTAAAAGTTTCCCGAATTACCTTACATACTAGAAGACGCCTGAAAATATAATTTTTGAATTGTATGAAACTTTTTTTTAGATAAATTTTTATCTTAACAATAATTTGATTGTGTCCATTTTTTATTAACGAAATATGAATTTGTTCAAATAAAGAATTTTGGGAATGTTTATTTTTTAATTTTTAATTTTGTTTTATTGATGTATTAAATATATATGTAGAACAATATTAAATTCTTTCACATTCTTCTTCATCTTTGTTTAATATAAAAATTTAAATAATCTATACATAAAAAAACTCCTAAGAAGAGCAAATCTACAATTTTGTTGACAAAAATTTTGTTCGTTTTCAATATAAAGTAAGTATAATATACAGTATCGAATAGATTAATTTTAACAAAACTTTTTTTCGTATTTTCAACATTCTCTAAAAAAATGTTATGGGAGTGTTCCTCGTATTATGGACCAAGGCCGCTTGTTTCAGAGAGTGAGATGATGAATAGCGAGAAGTATCACCTAATTCTGCTGGAAAAGATACTACCAGAGATACAAAAACGAAGTTTAAATTGTAATGGAATATTTCAGCAAGATTTAATTTGCCACAAATCCAAAAAAAAAAAGATTTTTTTTTCAAAAAAACAATGAACTTTGTTGGACTGGTCAAGAATTTTACGAGACATAAATATTATTTAAAATCTATCAACAATCTGTAAGAATCGGCTCTCCAAAATTGATTGCACTACGGTGGAAAAGCACATTTTGTCCATAATTAGGCATGGTTTCGAGACGAAAAAAATGGCAAAACTTATAGAATATATCCCAAAAAGAGTAAAATCTTTGATTGAGCCCAAATGAGATCATATTAAATATTAATTCGTGATATTACTAATTAACAAAAGGTTTTACAAAACTTTTTACGAAAAAGCAATAAAAAAGTTTTTATAATTTAAATGTTACTTTGTCTTAAAATAGTGATTTAAAAAAAAAGTTACATTCTGATTATAAGTAGAAAATCACAAAGTTAGTACTTCCAATACGAATTATGAAAAAAGTTTTGTTTCAATTAATCTGTTCGATACTGTATGTCAAGTCTTTTAATAAAATTCTTATTTTAAGAACAGTATCAAATCCGTAAAAAGACGATAAAACATTTAATAAAGACCAATGAAGAACAAATATAAATCGTTTCCTCATTTTTAATATAGAGGAAGTACATCTCGTACAAGTATATATGAAGTTTATATGGATTACTATCGAGGAAAATAGAAAATTGGATCACTTTTATTGAGAAAAGTAGGTTTTTACCCGCAGGCTTTCCTTCTAAATTGTATTTTATCTAATAGTCCTCATTTCAGGACTTTATTAGCTGTTAATGTCTGTCAACCGTTCATTCTGCCAGGCACTCTATTTTTAGAGTTCTGCAAATATATTTCTTTTATATTGTCTCTACTCAGACACATAAAATAAACATTTTACATTTCGAAAACGCCTCATTTGTGTACAATTTATTTTTGAAATGTATTTTTCTACGGGTGAAAGATAATCGCTAAACAAAAAATTAATATGAAATCTGAGACTAGCCACAAAATAAATTGTTTAAAGAAAAAAATACAGAATTACTCGAACAAACGTTGTTTTTAATGAATTTTACAACTCCGGCCGGCTTAAGTGATCACTTTATACACTTATGTAACGTTCACCATCCTGCTAATTATTGAAAAACAATATTGCACTGAGTTTTGAATTTTAAATGCAATGGACTTGGATTCCTATACATGGGGGTAGTTTATCAAAAGATTCGGAAATGTGGCTGATTGTGATGCCATCAGTCAAATAGCGCACTCCAACTGAATATAAGTGACACTCATTACGAAATAAATCACATTAATATTTTTAGGAGAAAGAAACTGCAATTAAATTCATTTATTAAGATTCATTTGACCATCTCAATATCAACATTTTTTTATTATATCATTCAGACACCAGATTATTTACCCTTCGGACTATATTGACATAAATATCTCGGGAGTTCATGGTTACCCTGGTTGTACGAAAGTTAATAAAAATATGCTGTTTTTTGTTATAATACGATTTTAAATGCCGTTCTCAAATTATTTTGATCACGTCGAATTATAAAAAAATAAAGAATTTACATAAAACTACGCATAAAATAATAACGTTTGTAAGGCCGAATGGGTTTCGTACTTTTAGCCAAAGATTAACGCATTATAAACGATAAAGTTTTCGTATTAAACATTGCTAAGTTTTATCTAAAAAATGTCTCTACGAAAAAAGTTTTACATGAGTTACAATTAAGTTAGTTCATACTTACTTATGTTATATTCCCAAGTATATATGATACGTTAAGTTCAAAAACCCCGAAATCGTTAGGTAAAAAATCTTATTTTACCCCTAAAAAGGCCAAAGAAAACATGGCATGATGTTTGCAAAGACAGATTATTGCCGTTTTATTCTCTCTGCCTACCCCTGCGGGGAAGCGGTGTGATGGCAAGTTTCTTAGTATGTTAGTAGTCTAGCCATCACTGATTTCTACGTTCCCCACCAACTAAAAATATGATGCCATAGAAGATGCACAAACACTTATGTTTTCCTTAGAAAGCAAAAACAAAGAACGTAACACCACTCTGTCATTGAAAAAAAAAATAACCTCTTCCTCATTCATGCATATACTTATACATACCCCACCGATTATTCCGACTTCTGATCAGTCCACTTTCAAACGGTGTACAATAAGGACCTTTTTAAAAATACATTTGTATAAAATTAAGCACTTTACATAAACATATTATTTTTATGATAAATTTTATTTAAGAACTTATTTTCTATTAAAAAATCTCTTTGTAGTTTAACATGGTTAAAAATATCTCTAAACTCTAAAGGTGTGCATTTATCTGAAAATTCCTATAAACCGATTTGGGGGTATTTGAAACTTACACCTTCATATGTAAGTTTCCTAAAGACGTCACATTAGTGGCAGTACTCTTTGATATTAAGAGAAAATGACATTCCACACTTTCAAATCTAACTTATTTGGATTATAATAACATTATATGAACCTAAATAAATCTAATATGAAGCAATGGATCCAATCAATATCAACCAGTTTAGAACGAATGAGAATTTACGATTCTGTTTTCAGAAAATGTAATTATAATAAATTTACGTTCGTACTGCAGATCAAAGCGCCCTGTTATGCGTCTCTGGATCTTTAATTACTTTTTTCTAAATATATCTCTTTAATAATACCAAATATTCTGTTTTTGGATTAAAACGACTCGATACTCTGCACATGGATACGATATTTAATTTATTTAAATAAATCACATGATTTTTTACATGGAAGTGAACGTAATGCAAATCATTTAAAAATAAAAACAATTAAGAATTTAAATATCCTTAGTTGCTTTATATAGGTAGGAATTCAACTTCCCACCCAAGCATCTACCATTTTTTCTGAATCCTAGAATTGCGGTCAAAATCTCTAAAACCAATAAAGAAATACCCCTTCAATGTCCAATAAATTAAAAATGTATATATATATATATATATATATATATATATATATATATATATATATATATATATATATATATATATATATATATATATATATATATATATATATATATATATATACAAACAACATTATGTTTTATTCATTTTAGTAATATTGAAATTCATATTTTTTAAACGTGACACTATCTTACTCATCGGACATTTTAAGTTTAAATATTTAATTATTTACTTATTAAAAGTTCTTAAGATAATATCATTTATTCAAAGGTGGAGGAGGCAATCGGCTCGTCCGGTAATGAAGATAATCTCTAATAACTTAATAAAAGAGATTCCTGATTTAATTAAATGATTTATTTAACTAATCTTCCGAATAATGATTAATTAACAGCTCTTAGGGGAAGTCCTTAATATTAATGAAAATGTACAGGCGTAAGATAACGTAAGGCCTCCTTTTCACGAGCAAGAAAACTCGAGTTTCGTAGAACTTTCTTGAAAAGTTACAAAGACAGAGAGAATTGTAGAGATTATATTTGCTACAAACGACCCGTAATGAGAACTGTCTATTATGTTGCATAGTTAATTCTTTTGCAATTGAAAATATTTAATTAATTATATATGAGAGCAAATAAAGTATTTTGTTCACTTTATGGTATAGTATCAAAACTAAAATATCTTATAATATGTATTAAAATCGTACAATATAGCATTTACATATTAGAATTTTTATTTTGTAATTTCTTAAGCAAATATTTCATTTTCACGTAGTAAATACCACTACTCGTACATATTTCTTAAAATTTATTGTGTCACTTATTTCGATATATTCCGCATCATTTTTAAACACCGTATTGAACATTACATTATTGTGCTATAATCTAGTTATGTTAAAAAAAAAAACATTATTTAACGGCATTTTAAACATGGGATAGTACAAATTTACCTTTTTTTTGATGAGATGATGATCTTTGATGAGATGTCAAAAAATAATATGAAAATAACTCCTGTAATTGGAGATAATCCAGATTTTGTTAACAAGTATTTGGACACACTCATGTTGTAAACAAATTTACCCAAATTTACTCAATTTTTTTTTTTATTTTCTATTATCACCACTATTGCTAATTAACTAATTAATTTATTATTTCGACATGTCATGTATTGTTTAATCTTTTCTCTTTTGATAATTCAAATGATAAGGTAACATTAATTCTAGTTTGTTACCTATGCAAAACTACTTCGGAATCAAACTTGCGGTTGTAAACAATCTTGTCTGAAAGACTTGTAAACGCCACCTGACTGCTGTCACCTGTGAACCGGGAGGCTAACAAGAGATTCGAAAGAACTTACTTTTCTCATGACATCCCCTGCAGAGAGGCCAGGGTAAGGAGTTGATCCGAGGGTCACTACCTCCCAGATGAGGACTCCAAAACTCCAAACATCCGACTTTACCGAGAAAATATCATCGTACAGTGACTCGGGAGCCATCCATCTGAAATTAACATATCATTTACATATTTAAATATCAACGATGGGGATGAATTACAAAGGTACAATTTAGTTTTACGAGAATTTACAAGGCAAAATTAATTTAATTTTCACAGGAATTGAAACTTTCCTGAATTCACTTTCTGTTACATCTTTTTTAAACATTAATTGTTATTTCAATAAAACAAATTTCCGTACCTTATAATTTCATTGAGCAAAACGTTTAAATAAAATTGTCTTATCGTAATAAAAGGACAATTGAAGATCAATTGAATCTCAGGCATTTTTTTATCAATTGACGGTTTTGAATATACTGGTATGGAATTCCTTTCGGAGAAGGAAGTTGATACTTAGAAATCTAATTAAGTCATAAAAAATCTAATCAGATTCGTTAGGAAATTATTCGCAGAAAGTGATATTGAAATATAAATGATTTAAATAAAATGTTTGTATTAAAATCTTAATTTTAATATTATTTATTTATTCGGTAGTTACTTTGTGGTAAGTAATATTAATCCATTTTTTCTCTGATTTTAACATGGCAAAAATAATATATTTTTAAAAAAAAATCTACATCAATACGTGTTTCGATACATTCAACATCATTATCTATCTTCGGTTGTGAAATTTAGCCCAAATTGAGAGTTGTACCCTTGAGAATAATAAGGAAAAGATGGGAGCTGTTGCTTATATTTTATCAGTGGAATAATTTACATAATATAATATTATTAAAATGTAACTTTGTTTTCAAATCACTATCATTTTTTATAGTGATAACAAAGTAACATTTTAATTTTAAAATTAATAATCACGAAGTTAATACTTCAAATATAAATTAAATTAAATTATTACGGAATAATTTACAATATTGGAGGCAAAATATTATCTAGTGTCGCGCTGTGGTCCCGCGGTCTCTTGAGTCAGAGTTTTTCGGTTCGAACCCACTCTACAACAATTTGATACATATTTCTAATAATGTGCCGCTAAGGGTCACAGAAATGGTTTAAAATTGAGGATATACTAAAATTTTGGGATATACTAAAAACACAAATATTTCTCTTTTTACAAAAATAGTATAAAAAAATAATATTAAATTGTCATATTATTATTTTTTTTATTTGGTGATTGACATATAATTACTTACAAACTATAAACATTAAAAATATGGATATATGCTAAGTTTTTTAAATATGGTATGTTTAAGAGTCGACCCGAAATAATTGAACGATGCGAATACATTTAAGAGTAAGAAGAAAATAAAATAATTACTATACCTGATGGGTAATCTCCCTTCGCTCTTTCTCTCATACACGTGTGAGGTGATGACATCTCTGGCGAAACCAAAATCAGCTACCTTGCACACGTGGTCATCTGTTATCAAGATGTTTCGAGCAGCAAGGTCACGGTGGATAATCTAAAAAAATAAAATAGTCACAACTCAAATTCACATTTTTTAATTGCATTTTGTAACATTTTTATTCGATGTCTGTTTTTATAACGTCGTTTATTTAGTATGTAACGAATATTAGTCAACTCAGTTAACTTGAGATGTGAATTATGTGTATTTGTGAGTTTTTCGTTTACCAAATTGGGAATACTTATGACTTTTTCTCGCATTAATCTATGTGTTATGTGAGTTATCTCGGTAAACTTAGGTTGAAACTAATATGCAACAGATACTTTTTCTGTTAGCGAATTGGAAGAAAAGTCATATCTTTTTCCCGCACATACAAAATCTTCGATGTCTAGTAGAATAAATACGAGTAACCTCGGTTAACTTGAGTTGTAACTAATGAGTAACTTTTACTGTTTCGGTTATCAAATTGGAAGATACTCATTACTTTTTCTCGCGTTTATAAATTTTTTTAAGGACTTAGACATGCACACATTTCGTAGTCGTACAGGAGAAAGTGAGCAACTAACAAAACGAAAAATGTCCAGGAGGGCCATTTAAGTCACTTTTGCATGGCAAGAAAATAAACATCAATGCAGTTTGCCATTTTTAACAAGTCAATACACATGTATTATACTTCCAAGTTTAAAATGTTTTTTTTCAGGGTAATATTAAGCTATTAAGATATAAAATAATCAATGATCACGTTTTTGTAAAAAATGCACTTGGTCACTTTCTCCTGTATGACTACGATATAACAGATGTGAGTTATCTCGGTAAAGTAATGTTGTGACTTATAGGTAAATGTTACTTTTTCGGTTACCAAATTTGGAGAATATTTATTACTTTTGCTCATTTTTTTTGAAAATTTCTTTCCAGTTTATTTTTTATGTCAAATTATCAAATGAATCAAAGAAAATAGCAAAATGCAACCAAATTTGTACAGTTATAAACGTGATTTGCTTTAAATGATCGAATCCAAAAACCGAATACAGTAACGACTTTTTTTAGAAATTTCGCTATTTTTTGTGATTGCCTGCTTTTACGGTAGCCATTTTTTCTCGCTGTTTGATCCGCCAATATAGGGTTCAACTAAAAACTGTAAGGTATTGAGGAAAATATAAATTTGGGCAGGTTAACGCCTGTTACCCAATCGAGCTTTCATTGAACTACGTCACAACGCTGGTGGCTTTATATTCGATAAATATTGGAAATCTCGAGAAATACTACGTAGTTTGGATAAACACGTTTCGTGAAATACAGCACAAATTTATTCAGTGATTGAGTATTTGATTTGAAGAATTTAAATCTAATTCAAAATTTAGTTTTATATCGATAGCAGATCATAAAAATTACACTTTAGTCCTTATTTGACCTGATGATAGAATAATCATTCCAAATCCGGTAGTCATATAGTAGCTTTTTTTTTAAATAAAACTAGATTTGTTTTTCACCAATTTTATTTTTGGTAATTTTATCCAACCTTGACATCTTCAGGGATGGATAGTACAACAGTACGTAAGTTGTTGGAGAAAAGAACTCTAAAGAAAAGAGGTTAAAAGCAAAGTTGTAGTTTTATACCTATTTTATAAAATGTGCCACAATGTGTGTATATACTTACATACAAATGTGCAAAAAAAATCAAAAGTAATCATAATAGCAAATCATTCCAATATCAAGAGCTGGTTTCACCAGAAATATTAAGTACGTACAGGGAATATTTAAAAATTTTATTTTCCCCAGAAATGCGATAAGATTTTTGGGTTCTGTTTTTATGGCCTCATCATTTTAATACTGTCATATACAATTCAAAACAATGCTGTTATCTTCTTGGTTTATCACCAATTACTGTGGCATATTATGTATTAGTGTAGGGTTTTGTTCACAGAAAGCATTAAATTGGATAAAACACAATACCTGCTTCGTTGATTTACCTTTCATGGGATTTTGATATTCAGGGACCAGCCCCGAAGGTAGTAAAATATTTATGCCTGTAGCGTCGCAGCGGAAATATCGCTCACTCCTTTCAAGAACGTCATAAATCAAAAATCGTCAATTTTCAGTTGTGCATATTTTCGGAATCCCCAAAAAATTTACTAAATCCTAGAAAAAGCGGCATTTTTACTAAACTTAAAAATTACCCGTTACAGGGCAGAAAGTATTGTTTTTGCATTTTGTTGAAAAGTGAATTGTTTGATTATTTTTTTAAATATACTTAATATTTTTCAAATGGAGAAAAAACCTTCAGGTTTTACCTAAAAAGATCTGTTGCAAAGTAAAAATTTCGATAAGTGGCTTGATATTTATTTTTAATACATTGTATTATATTTTTAAACTTTAAAAACGTTCTCCTGAAAAATCAACTTTTTTTATTTATGACGTTCTTGAAAGGAGTGAGCGATATGAGAAAAGGGTTGAAAGTACGAATAACACCCTTATTACTTGTATTATTTTTGTTTATATCACAAATCAATGACTAATATTATCTTAACGATATTTGTGTCAACAATTTCAAGAAATGCGCTTTATTAAATCTTAGTCCAGAAAAATCTTACGGCTGGGTTAAGACCCCATGGTTTTAATTTTTACACATTTTTTGATCGTACATATTTTAATTAATAACAAAATTTTACCTCACTAGGTTTTTCTGTGCCAAGGTACATTTAACGATATTTAATTATAAAACACGACATGACCGAATGATGCGACTATTTCAAATATATCCATCCCATTGTCTTTCGATGAATATCTCTTTTATACGATGTTTCGTTATTTTATGACTGTGGATAATGGAAGCAGATTGTATAACGTTATTGCATAATGATCCTTTTTTTTTTACCAAAAAGGTTTGATTTTATATACAACATTTTGAGTGTGTCCAAATACTTGTTAAAAAAATCTAGATTATTTTCATCTCACCAATATCTCTAGTGAAGTTCTAGTGATTGATGAATAATGTTTCAAATTGGTTCATACATATAAAATTTCCAAGAATTTGAGTAGTGTGGTTGTCAATAATGGGTAGAATTGGTGAATGTTACACGTGTGTAAAGTGATCACTTAAACCAGCCTATGACGGTCGTCAGCCCCGTAAATGCCCAGACTTCCATATTCTTCTTCATCTTTGATGAAATGTCAAAAAATAATTGATTTTATATGTTTCTGTGTTGTGGTTCTGTGAACGTTTACATAAAATGTGTTAGTTGTGATTTCTCTGCTTAACTAGAAGGTGTTTTCCTGTGATGTGTGAGAGTAAGTACCTCATAAATGCATGTGTCAGATTTTTTTTAGCATATAGTTGTTTGATCTTTGTTATTTATTAAGTCATAGCCTGTGGGTGGGTTCTTCATATAATAAAAAAAACACATACTATGGTATAAATCTTATCGTAATTGCAATCCAGAAAACAATTATGAAAAACCAAGATTCGATATTGTTCTTGATATTGTTATTATCATAACGTTTGTAAAAAAATATATTTGTATTTGGAATAATAAGAGAAATATAAATCTATGTCTCTTTGTAATGAGTACCTACGCAAATGATATAAAACCGCATTCTGGCAGCACCGGCGCAAAGTGCAATTAATCACCAACAGATGTCTCCTCCAAGTCTTTGTATCTTCAAGTACCTGTTTCCTCTCCTTTGCTTCCCGACTTTGTAGAGACCAATTGTTTAATTTTCTCGCCATTGTACACTTTATTATGTAATTAAAACTTTATAAATTCGCGTGAAAATTATAATTAAGAAATTTGTCTTGCTATGTGACATTTATTGGTGAAACTGCGTTTTCTATAGTAATTGGATTAAACCATAACTTTACTTTCACTTAACCCTTATATATTGATTTTATTACGTTACTGATGGAATGGAAAAATGGAAGACTTAAAATAACTGTAAAATTTAAAGCGCACTTGAGGTGATTTCTTGCAAAATGACCATTGAAAAATACCATAAAAAATGACCATATATAAATTGACCATAATATATTATTTTAAATTATCATAATTAAGGCAGAGAGAATAAAAAAATATACCACCCTGTCTTTCAAACATTCTTCGTCTCTTCCACATTCATGCAATATCCTCATACATACCCGCCGATTATTTTGACCCTGCCGCATTTAAGTATTTGATATACCTTATTATTAAAATGCACCTATATTAAATACATCTATTTTTAAATACATACATTTTTCAATCCAATTTGAAATGCGTCCGGTGATAATTTTATGACTTTTTTTTTACTTTTGCAATATTATTTTATTATACTAAATACATCTTTTCAAAATTGATATAACGAATTGATATATAAAATGAATTGTAATAATTTTAAGGTTTTCTCAAACAAACCATGTAAATTTGCTTAACGTATTTTGCGTATTTTGATCACACTCTGACCAGATTTTCATTAGCAATTTCAAACTACGCTAAGCTATATCATATTAGTGTTTATTGCATAACTTCAGTTACTTTAAGAGTACCCCGAAGGCGGGAAGTGGTAAACTGTTAATGAAGTGATACTATACATACAGAATATTAAGAAAACTAAGCGTTGTTGAAGTCAACCCAATGCAGTGCATATTATATATATATATATATATATATATATATATATATATATATATATATATATATATATATATATATATATATATATATATATATATATATATATATATATATATATATATATATATATATATATATATATATATATATATATATATATATATATATATATATATATATATATATATATATATATATATATATATATATATATATATATATATATATATATATATATATATATATATATATATATATATATATTTATAAGGTAAAAATCATTTAAAAAAATACGTTGGGCTTAATGGGTCTTGTATAAAATAAGTTATAAACCAAATCAATATTTTGTATAAGAATCTATTGAGTTGGTTTATAATTAATTTTTATAACAACGAAAAATAGCTTAAAAAATACGTTTTTCTATTACATCAAGCCTTTTTGAATATTTTGTGCCAAAAAATATCTGACTTAAGTTTTAGGATTGAGATTATTTGAAAAAAATGAAAACTATGTTTTTTTCTTCCATCTCACTTTACTATCACAGTCATTTAATGCAAAAACTTGAATAAACATGAATTATTTGGATTATTTAAATAAAACCAACTGTAAAAAAACCTGCGAATGAATGAACGAAAGCATAGAGAAGTGACATGAATTATATAAACATCCCATATTTCTACTTGTTGCCCTTATAAATAACGGATATTAAAACCGTATGCTGGAGGTTCCAGGTTCGATTCCCAAGAGGGTCAAAATAAAAACGAATGATTTTCAGTCTAATATATATTGAATTTAAGTGCATTTAACGGTCAAGATAACGCTGCTTCTACACGATTAGGTGCGGATGAGGGTTAGAAGAAGAATAGTATTTTTTTTTATTAAAACTGTATTAATTAAAAATATTTATATGTTACCTAATTTTCTTCCTTTATTTTCAACACGCTTAAAACCATATATCTTTAAACTGTACTTAGTTCAGCTTGTGCTATTTTAATAATTTATAATTAAAATCATCTGAACAATGACAGAGGAGTATTTCTACGATTTCTGTATAATTTGGTTCACGTTCAGTGTTTTTTTCTTCCTTTTTTACTACAAATTTACGAATACTATGTTACACAATAAGCATGTTACGGTAATACCCTTCGAAATCCGCAATACCTTCACAGGTCACAAGGGTTCGATATAATTGACCATTTTCATGGGATGACTGAGAATTTCTAAGAATCGGGACTTTGCGTATTGATAAAACATGAGATTTTATTCGGAGAAATCTTTAGGTCGAGATACAAAGTACAAGAGATATATTAAAACCTTATTTAACTTCAATGGAAAACATGACTTTGAGCTATTTATATAAAAGGATGTTTTCAGATATACAGGCTGGCGCAAAAGTAATCACCCTATTAGAAGATGTTATGATTTTTGCAAATAGGGTCATACATCAATCACATTTGGCGTTTGTAAACTAGACAGCTGCAGTATACAAACGTGTTGATAAAATGGACACAAATGTGTATTTACACTGGCGGCAGCCACTTGACGGATATCATCTTTCCCAATTAACAAAAAAGGTTTTCATTACTCAAAATCGTTTTTTTTTTTTTTAAATTTATTTAATAAAAAAGTTAAATAAAAAATACTGGGACGTTTGATTTTGAGCCACCCTTAATTTGTTTGCATACTGCAGCTGTCTAATTCTCAAATGTCAAATATGATTTACGTACGACGCCATTTGCAAAAATTATAACATCTCCCGATTCTGGCTAATTTTGTGCCATCCTTTGATTCTTTAACGTTTCATCTAATTATAAACTGGCAAATGTTTGTATAAAAATGTAACGATTTTTTTGTGATGATGATTTGCATTGAATTGCGAACGGGATGAGAAACGAGCAAATGTATGCATCATAAATTTTCAGTAAATTAATCGCCAGACATCGCTTCTGTCGAAAACAATTTGCTTAATGTATGGCAACATATCATGAAAACAATAAATCACTTATTTTTCTATCGACGGACAATCCAATAAAAAAGCGTTTTCGCTATTTTGATTTTTAGACTGTACGCCATAGAAATTGATGTAAAAAATTTAAAACTGCCTGATCGACTGTCATTTCTCATTCTCTTGATCATATAAAAACTTCTCAAAGAAAGATAAACATGACTCATGCTTGACTCAATATGTACATCATGCACATTTAAAATTAACAATAGTTCTCAATCTTTTTCTGGCCTATTTCCTAGTGTATATTTTTTGGCTAGCTATCTTCTAGATGGAGTCGCCCCTAAGCCACTTCAGTCACCCACGTTACGAAAAGCTATGTTAGATGAAAGATATGATAAAATATCAATAGATCAAAAAGCCTTAGAGATACAATTTAAAAAGTCCTCAGTCAAAAAGTCAATTTAAAAGTTTAAAAAATAAACGAATTTTACTTATTTTTACGATTAAATATTTTAGTGTGTGGCACTAAAATATTTAATCATTTCCTTAAAGTGCAAAATTAGGTCAATTTGACCTATTTTTGCAATAACTTCACAAAACATCTAATTATGTATTATACTCGACCTTATTTTCCACGTTTTCACTTTATGTATTCCTTTAATGTTTTACTTGTTTTCCATCTATTTTTCTTGTTTAAAATAATCCAATTATATATTTCAAAAGCAATATTTAGTTTGTGGTATAGAACTTCTTCGAGAGGTATTTATTACACAAAGTAAACAACGAACGAAAAGGAGAAAGTTAAAGTAATTATAATAAGCTATATATTATATTGTGCTAACGTGAATACTGCAAAATATTGTTAACCAACGTATAAATTTTTTTTGTAGGATTATTTATTTATATATTAAATTTATACGTACCAAAGAATGACGAAAAGTGGAATGTAAACCGAAAAATATCCAATTAGTTTATGGTTTTAATACATCAGAGAAAAAAAATCATCTTTGGGTAATAAATACTTTAAACTATATACGAGTTTAGCAAATTTTCGGATTTTCTCACAGATAAATAAAAAAAGATAACTTCCGAAATTAAATTAAATGGAGTTATTTAAACAGCATCACAACGACTTAAATAGTTTTCCTTAATTCAAAATGTTTTATGTTTTAAATATTGTAGAGAAAAGGTATGTATGTATCTTCTTCAGATTATTTTTTTTTCTACTGCTGCCAAAGAATTTTAACAACTAATAATCAAAATTTTACAACATCCATAAAAGAATAATTGTATTGCCTACTTTCAAAATCTGACAGATCCATGTAAGTCAATTTTACAAAAAAATCAAAATTCCCGGGTAACATTTATGTTTAAAAGATTTGTCTCTCTTAAGATTAAATATTATGAAATAGAGAATTATCCCATTTTTTAGAAAATTATTCAGTATTGAAAAAAACACGAGACACAAACCTATAATGTCGTCATCTTAATTTTTGACCTATCCTGCTCTCTGATTGGCAAATATGGGTCAGAAGGCAAGATTCATGAATTTAGCGGAATTCGAAATACAGCGCTGGTTTGAAGTATTTTTAGCAGGGTTTTCAATATATTTTTACAAAAATACAAAATTTTTATAATAAATATTTTAAACCATAATATCCACAATCGGCATTCCAATAGAATATATATTTTAAAATCTTTAAAAAATTGGATCTGGCGGATTTTGAAAGAAGGCGACAAAATGCTACTAGAATATTGTTAATTTTGAGGGATTAGTAAGTATTCTTGTATTGCAGGATTTTACAAATTAACAACATAATAACATCATGTTATTTTGAGAAGACCTGAAAAAAAGAAGGCCTACTAATCATTGTGGGAAAAGGCTTCCTAAACTTTTGTTGACATACACGACTACCTTCCAGCTAAGACCCAACTTCTCACATTTCGAAATGGCGTTGTTTGTTATCCAAGACAATTAAGTATTCCATCATAATTGCGTTTACTCACCCCTTTGGCTGAGAGAAACTCCATCCCTCTAGCCACTTGGTAGACGAAGGCAGTAAGGTCACGTGATGTGAGAGTTTCACTTCCTGCGTGCACGTTTCCGTAATGCCTTTCGGCCCTAGAGGCACGCAGGAAGGCTTGCAGTTTCCCCAAGCTGATGTACTCCATTATTACGAAAATCGGGTCCTGAAAAAATGCATATTGGATTAAAAAATCAAAGAAAAAAAGGTTTTAAAATATAAAGACAATAAAGGTGGAGAATGTTGGAAGCTCTCCGGTGAATTTAAATGTTACATATTTTAAATATCAACTTGAGGTGAAATGTCTTTTTTTGTTTGTTTGTATAAAGTGATCACTTAAGTCAGGGAATTGCCATGTCCTAAGCCCTGAAAAGCTCCAACTTACATAATTATTTGTTTTAAAAAAATCTCCCATAGTAAATATTGATTTTGTCATCTATAGGGTGAATAATGCAGTGTCTAATAAATATGTTTTTAATTCTTCTCATAGTAAATTATATACATATTTTATATTTGTGAAAATATGTATATTTTTGCGTGGCTTCATATTCAATGCACGATAAAAACAACGTTTAAGAGTTTTTAAATCATGTTTTTGAAATTCATATTTTTTAAATCATATTTTCATATGGTGTACGGAGTGCGTGGAAGTTTTTGGTAAAGGAAGGGTAATTAACAGTATTTCAATGTTTTAGAATTTAGTAGATAAACTCTGATGATGACAAGGTTCTTGTCGAAACCGTTTGGATAAAGTGTACCGATAAAAAATGGTTAAAACAAAGTGGTTTTATTGTATTAAATACATATTTTAATATAAATATTTATAATTTTTTTACATTTTTTACAAAATAAAAAACTGAATTTAGACTGATTATAAAATTTCAATATGCACATATAAAACAATATTTAAATTTCAATAATTACTTAATCACTGTCTTCATCTTACCGTCCTCAATGTATGAGTAAGTATATCACTTGCACCTTTTTGTTAACATTGAAGAAATAAATATTTTATAAAGGATTTTGGTCTTTTCATTTGGGACTTACCCTAGTTGCCTTATTTAGGTCAATTTTCATATCCTCGTTTAACATAAAATTGGGCCAAAACAATTATAACCTTGTATTATATTAAGCCAAAAGCATTACAACTCATAAAAGCTTTAAAAAAAAATAAAATTACCAGCCTGCTCTTTGTAAGTAATTGATGTGATTTATAAAACGTACCTTTTCGGTACAGCATGCCAGTAATCTGACGACATTTGGATGGGGCTCAAGCATTTTCATAACTTGTAGCTCAGAAAGGAGGTCGCTTCGTTCTTTTTCGTTCGCATTTTCTTTCAGAGTCTTCACAGCAACGATGGAAGGTCCAGCTTTACCTGAAATAAATTTGAAAATAAATGTTATTCTTCGCATTTAAAAAAAAAGTACCATCAATCATTAAAGTTTTACATAACAACTCCTCTTATTAAGGTTTTGAACAAAAATATCGATTGGTCCATTTTGATCACATTTTGAGTGTGTCCGTATTACTTTTTTCCATCTCAACAAAGATGAATAAGAATATAGAAGACTGGGCATTTACGGGCCTTACGGCCGTCATAGGTTGCTTTAAGTGATCACTTTACACACGTGTAACAATAACTAATTCTACCCATGATTAAAAACCACACTTCTCAATATTTAACGAGTGCTACGTTTTAAAACAATTGGTGAATACTTTAAGAGATTAAAGATTTTGAGAAAAGGAACATTTTCATTTTTAGAATTAAATTAAAAATAATAATAATACAAAAATAACTAAGTACCCATAAATAAGTAAGTAATAAAACTCAAGTGGTAAAAACAAGTGTTTTCTTTAATCATTGTAACTAAGTACCCATTAAAATTTAAAATTAAATAAATGTATATCAGTATAAAGACAGTAATCTATATTACCGATAAAAAAGTGATGAAAAAAGCATATAAGTCTAGTAAAGTACTGTCACATAGATCATTAGGTAGAGAATTATAATCTCTACTCCGTCACAAATTGGTTTATATTTGCAGTAATTTATGTTAAATATAAACTTAATACCATCAAGGACCTCAAGACCTCTAAAAAGATTTTTTCATTCTATGTTCAAGTACATTACACATAATTACTTGTTAAACTAATCTCCAAGGTTTCTAAAAATTAATGTAACAGCTTGAAATGGGATCATTTTTGTAATAAAAAAGTTAATTCAAACCAATTTTCGTATTTTTGGCCCCTTTGTTCCCATTTATATAATAATAAATTTAGAGTTTAATTAAATTTTACGATTAACCATAAAAATTCTTTCAACCCCTATTTTTGGTATTTCACTAAGGTTGCTTAGACAGAAAGTATAAAAAATTACTTTTTAAAAGTAAATCGGGCCTATATTTTTACGTGCAATTGAATTTATCTTCAAAAGTGGAAATAAAATTTTCACATGATTTGCCTTAGACACTCATATTATACCACTTTTGTGTGTATTTATGGACACATGACTATTTTTGAGACCTACGCATTTTCTTATGAAGAGGTGAATACACAAACTGCTTGTGGCTTTTGGCTAGTTGTGTTCACAGAAATAAACTTGAAAGTGGTGTTCTCAAGTGTTATATTTATTAATTTCAATCATCTTGTTTTTCCACACAATTACTGAAATATCAGTCAATTTATATTTGTTTATGCTATAAAGATATCGCTCACTCCTTTCAAGAACGTCATAAATCAAAAATCGACAATTTTTAGTTGTGCATGTTTTCGGAATGCCCAGAAAATGTACTATATCCCAGCAAAAGCGGTATATTTTTAGCTTAATACTTAATTTTGAAGAAAATGCATTGTTTAATTATTTTTTTCAATAAACTAAATATTTTTCAAATGGAGAAAAAACCTTCAGGTTTCACCTAAAAAGATCTGTTACATAATCTGTTACATAGTAAAAAGTTCAATAAGTGTCTTGATATTAATTTTTAATACATTGTATTATATTTTTAAACTTTAAAAACGTTCTCCTGAGAAATCAGGTTTTTTGATTTATGACGTTCTTGAAAGGAGTGAGCGATATGTGTATAACACAGCACTAATTAATATAATAAAATAAAAATGAAAAATCGTCTTAAAACCGATTTTTAATAAATAATGTTATAATTTAAAAAAATACTTAATCGGTCAAAATCAGGAATAGAGAAAATTTTTTTTTTTAATATGATACAATAAGATTTGGATTACTGGTCTCCATTGAAATTGGTGACAAATATTTCATTAATTGATTCGGCAGTTACTTGTAATAAGTTCTATCCATTTTTTATTTATGTTTCACTTGGTGAATACAACATCTAATGAAACACGTGTTTGGGTGCAATCCGCATCATTTTTTAAATACCGTGTTTAAAAATGATGCTGATTGCATCGAAACACGTGTTAAATAATTTTAAGAATAAGTGGTATTTACCAAGTAAAACTTAAATGTACATAAAATAGTTTTAATTAACTTAAAACCGATGTTTTTATATGGACATAAAACTACTTGCTGTTTTAATTTTTAAATAATTTAAGAAAATACGAGAACTTTAATTTTAAAATAGAGTTTTTCGAGCGTTATCATAACATTAGACTTATCTACATAAAACAAACCGAATTTAGAAAAATTATTGAATAAAATTGTGAGTGTAAATTCAATAAAACCGCGTCGGAGCGTCGCGACGCGACGCCCGAGAGGTTTAATATATAATGGCCGGTTGAAAAGGCAATATCCGTTTAGTAATTGCATTTCAGGATGCCATCTGTCGTGACAAGCATGAAAAAGGGAATGTTTTTCAGTCACAAAACACATTTTTTGTTATGTTGTGCTGTTCATGAAATTTTTATGAAAAGTAAATATTCCCTTGGTATTCTTGTCGTTCGGACTATGTTGACAACCGAATGCTTATATATATATATATATATATATATATATATATATATATATATATATATATATATATATATATATATATATATATATATATATATATATATATATATATATATATATATATATATATATATATATATATACATATATATGTATATAAATATATGTATATATATATATATATATATATATATATATATATATATATATATATATATATATATATATATATATATATATATATATATATATATATATATATATATATATATATATATATATATATATATATATATATATATATATATATATATATATATATATATATATATATATATATATATTTATATATATAAATATATATATATATATATATATATATATATATATATATATATATATATATATATATATATATATATATATATATATATATATATATATATATATATATATATATATATATATATATATATATATATATATATATATATATATATATATATATATATATATCTTTATATGTATACATATATATTTATATATATATATATATATATATATATATATATATATATATATATATATATATATATATATATATATATATATATATATATATATATATATATATATATATCTATACATATAGTTTCAAGGTACTTTTACGAGGTCTCATACCCATTGTAGAATCTAGAAAAATATTTTACGGAGGTAGTATACAGCCGGAAGGAAATATTGTTACAATATTTACGGTTTTACTCTCGATATTTCCTCTTTACGTAGGAATAGATGCAGAAAATGTCGTATCTGAGTGAAATATTACAGACGCACATTCATTAAATATTTGTATGTTGCGGACTGTTGTTTATGAACCGAAGTGTTTTTATTTTTTATTTTCAATATTTTTCCAACATTTTATTGAGTCGATATTTGTTCAAAACCTAATAACAGGCAGTAATAGACTTATAACCTCATTTTTTTTTTGAATAATCCATAGTGAGGTGGTGTGAGCATTTGGCTATGCTGGAGATCCCGGGTTTGTTTGAAATAAGTTAAAACACCTAAAATGTTTTGAATAAAAAACAGGTAAATTTTTTATCTTAATAAAAAAAATTGAAAACATTTTTTTCAGGCATCTTCCTGCAGACAAGCCTACAATAGAGGCTTTGCAGGGTATACCTTGAAATTAAAAAAAAATGTTTTCAATACCATATAAGTGATTTACTACTTTATCTATTATTACTACTTTTGTCCGCCTCCGTAGTGTAATGGTCAGCATGCTCGGCTACCGTTCTGGAGGTCCCGGGTTTGATTCCCAGGGGGTTTAATAAATATAAGTGATTTTTTCACTCTAATATTTATTCAATATTACACTAGACTGGTACCTGAAGTGGAGTACTGATCACCTTTCCTTCATGTGTAATCGATGGAGATAACACTGCGTTTATATGAAGCAGTGCCCTATGCACCATTGGGGTGCGGTAGGGGATTTATTATTTATTATTATTATTACTATATCAATATCACCCTGAACTGTTGACTTAATTGTAAGTTTGATCATCTTGCCTTCAAGTAATTTACGATAAACGTTATACTGCGTTAATCCGATACAGTATACAAACTTTTGGGTATTGATGAAGGACAGTAAAATAATAAAAATATAACTTCAACTCACTTTTATGATTTTTTACTCGCAAATTTATCTAGCAGACTTTTTGCCGATTACGCTTTATTTTATATTACATATTTAATTAAAAGTTTCTCACAAATATTTTTAAATCAATCAATCCTTAGCATCCCATGTTATTAATTTCCAAAATCTAATAATTCTGTCACCTCTATCCAATTAACCCCTAAGCTTAAAAATAGAGGGTGAAATCCTACACATATACATCATATCGAGTTTGACACTTCTGTTTTTATTAAATTAATATTTCATTACTGTAATTTCTAAATGAAATTCCATGACATTGAAAGCGATTTTGGTATTCAACAAAAAAAACTCTTCTGATTTATTGACTAGTGAATGCTTTCACCGAGTAGCTAATAACTTCAGACCTCAGTTTTTTTACACAACTATAAAGCTTTTTTAGTATTTGTGTTCTTGTGATAAACATAGTTTTACGTATTATTTTTATTTAATTTAAATTCAACCAACTAAATAGAACTTGTTCTTAAAATTTATTGTGGCACGTGTTACGATGCATTCTCCATCATTAAAAAAAATAATTATTAAAAATAAAATAATAAATAAAATAAAAAAATATATACATATATATATATATATATATATATATATATATATATATATATATATATATATATATATATATATATATATATATATATATATATATATATATATATATATATATATATATATATATATATATATATATATATATATATATATATATATATATATATATATATATATATATATATATATATATATATATATATATATATATATATATATATATATACATATATATATATATATATATATATATATATATATATATATATATATATATATATATATATATATATAAATATATATATATATATATATATATATATATATATATATATATACATATACATATATATATATATATATATATATATATATATATATATATATATATATATATATATATATATATATATATATATATATATTTATATATATATATATATATATATATATATGTATATTTATATATATATATATAATATTTATATATATATTTATAAATATATATATATATATATATATATATATATATATATATATATATATATATATATATATATATATATATATATATATATATATATATATATATATATATATATACATATAAATATATACATATATGTATATATATATATATATATATATATATATATATATATATATATATATATATATATATATATATATATATATATATATATATATATATATATATATATATATATATATATATATATATATATATATATATATATATATATATATATATATATATATATATATATATATATATAAATATATTCATATATATATATATATATATATATATATATATATATATATATATATATATATATATTATATATATATATATATATGTTTATATTTATATGTATAAATATCGTTTTGATTCAATTATTTGTTTCAATATCGATACAAATATTATCGGAAATTAGTATGGTATATTTGTATTACTTGAAAATGTTAGAAAATTTAAACAGTTTTGCTTACTAAGATAAATACCAATAAGTTTATTACATATTATCATAGGAATGTTAAATTAATCCACCTGTGTATTTTGCCAAAATATATACTCGATATACATATTGTTGTATGTAAATTAAACATATTTTGGATATAAAATAAATAAATAACAAACATAAATTTGGTATTCCTTTCATCATTAAACAAAACTCGAAGATCAAAGCAATATTATGGTGTTTGTTTTTAAAACTATGTGTTTCTGCTGGAATAAATAGATGTATAGACGGGTAAAAAATATTAGTATGATAAAATGAATTGGAATTTAAAACATGCTGTAATTAAAATTCTTCGTAACTAAAGGCCTTGAGTGAGTGTGTATGGAAGAGAAGAAAGATAAAATGAAATATGTTAAGTTGTATTTACATATTATTAATTAATTTGGCATTAAATTTGTTTTAAAACATAGTGATATAAATATAAAAATTTAACAATTGTAAAATACCATTGAGGGAATATTAATGTTATACGACTAGAAAACTACACATTCTTAAAACTTACAACATTTTGAGTGTGTCCAAATACTTGTTCACAAAATATGGATTATCCTCAATTACAGGAGTTATTTTCATATTATTTTTTGATATCTCATCAAAGATAAAGAAGAATATGGAAGTCTGGGTATTGACGGGGCTGACAACCGTCATAGGCTGGATTAAGTGATCAGTTTACACACGTGTAACATTCACCAATTCTACCCATTATTGACAATCACACTACTCAAATTCTTGAAAGTTCTGTATATATGAAACAATAAGAGTTTCTGCTTAATAAAAAGCTTCTTTACATCTCACCAATAGATGTCTCTAGTGAAGTTCTAGTGATTCAAGAACAAGGTTTCTAAATTGGTTCATATATACAGAACTTCCAAGAATTTGAGTAGTGTGATTGTCAATAATGGGTAGAATTGGTGAATGTTACACGTGTGTAAAGTGATCACTTAAACCAGCCTATGACGGTCGTCAGCCCCGTAAATGCCCAGACTTCCATATTCTTCTTTATCTTTGATGAGATGTCAAAAAATAATATTCTTAAAACTTATTGTGTTAACCATGGTAAAATCAGAAGTGGTCTTATACCTCTGTTTCATTTTTATTTTATTATTTAAAACATAAAGATTAAAATTTTTAAAAAAATGTTTCGTTTTACGAAGTACGTATGATGTTGAGAGTCTTACCATCAATATCTGTAGCTTCACATCTCCAAACTTGGCCAAATGCTCCTTCTCCGAGGATATCAAAGACTTTCAAGTGATGACGAGGAAATTCCCATCTATCTGCTGGAGGCTTCGTATCCATGACTCCCGAAGAAATCTGTAACACAAATATATTTATATGAGTCTTATATAAGTCACAAATATAAGTCTTTTACATGAAAAATTAAACAACCCTTTTTCAAATTCAAATATTTCATGTTTAAGTTTTGTCCTAACATTTCTTGGTGGAACTGCATTTTATAGAATAAAATAACAACTATGTATATTTTTCACATTAATTTTATTAATTATTAAACCGGGTAACCGTGGTTACGACGAAACGCTCAACCGGGTAACCGGGTAAACGTTTTGTCATTAAATAAAAGTAAAAGTGACTAACCACAAAGTAAATGCTTTAAATATGAATAATATTGGAAGTAGATTTGTATAAATCTGTTAAGATTGGTCCATTTATTTATAAAACCAGTATACTTTGAGCACAGATTATTTATTTAAACTTTATGTACTTTATGTCCGCCTCCGTAGCGTAATGGTCAGCACGCTCGGCTACCGTTCTGGAGGTCCCGGGTTCGATTCCCAAGGGGGGTAAAATAAATATAAGTGATTTTTTCACTGTCATATTTATTCAATATTACCCTGGACTGGTACCTGAAGCGGAGGGCTGATCACCTTTCCTTCATGTGTAAACGATCAAGATAACATTGCGTTTATATGATGCGGTGCCCTATGCACTATTCGGCGCGTATAAGGGTTTAATTTAAAATGAAGAAAAAAAATATCACCATAATTTAAATACCAATACTTTAATAAATATGATTTAATGACGTAATAGTTATAATTTGGATACTGAAAATATTAAATGATTAAACCAAATTGTAAACGATCAAGATAACATTGCGTTTATATGATGCAGTGCCCAATGCACCATGGGGGTGCGGTAAGGGATTTAATTTAAAAAAAATAAAGAGAAATAAGTACATTGGTGGGCTTATTGCTAAAAAGAAATTTCTTCCACCCAACCAAAATCAAGAAGAGTGATTATCATGAAAAGTGTCTGATTTCTGATTTTATCGGCTTCTTTTTTGTTGATATGTTGATACAATAAGCAAGAAGTGACAGGTATTCGTGTCCCGTTCTAGAGATTCTCGTATATTCGAGTAGTCGCCCCGATTCAACTAGCCACTATATCAGTTTTTTAAATAAAATGTCTCACAGTATTCATTGTATTCAATACATTTCTATGGTCTGCCGGAGTTCGACAGAGATAAACGAATTTATGTGTTTTTTTAGAATGAAAAAATAAACATATATTGTTATTGAAATTACATACTGAAGACCTATAAATATTGCTTGTCGATTTGACAGATAAGGAACTACCAAGGCGAAAAATTATTCTTTGGCGCCGGAGGCTGTCTATAAGATGAAATGAACCAGTAAATTTCAAAAACGCCCAAAATGGTTACGGGAAGTTTCAATAAAAATGAAAAAAAAAATTTCTTTACTTATCATTATATTTATCAATTTTGTTTACAAACGAATTTTTTCACAATATTTTAAGAATAACAAAGTCATTGTACATAATTTCTGTATTGAACTCCATTTGAGAGTTTTTTAGATGGAGAGAAATATGGAAGTCTCGGCATTTATAGGGCTTAAGGCCTATCATTTGCTGTTTTAAGTAATCACTTTATTAAAAGTAAAAAAAAAAACTTAACTATTTAACTGTTATCATAATAAGAGTTTTTCAATAAAAAGCTGTTTTTCATCTCACCCATAGATGTCTCTAGTGAAGTTCCAGTGATTCAAGAATAATGTTTCAAAATTGGTTCATTTATATAGAACTTCCGAAAACTTGAGTAGTGTGGTTGTCAATAATGGGTAGAATTGGTGAATGTTACACGTGTGTAAAATGATCACTTAAACTAGCCTATGACCGTCGTCAGCCCCGTAAATGCCCAGACTTCCATATTCTTCTTCATCTTTTATGAGATGTCAAAAAATAATATGAAAATAACTTCTGTAATTGGAGATAATCTATATTTTGTGAACGAGTATTTGGACACACTCAAAATGTTGTAAATTAGAATATTTCTCTTAACTTGTTTCCTATCCAAATTTTTTTTTTTTGGGGGGTTTTGAAATTAACAGGTATAAATATGGTTTGGTCTTTTCGGTCTGGAAGATAACATACAAAACCCATTCCTTAACTTACTTAAATTGTAAAATATAAATGTTGTATATAAATTCCGTTTGGTTATATTCAATACTCAACCGCAATCGGAAAATGACAAAAATAGATACAAATATATTAAAAATTCTCTATATGGAGAAAGTAAGATAAAATGCTGAGTATTTTTATGGCTTTCTACCTGTTGTTGGGTGCTTTATGTGGTTACCTTTTACGCTGTGTTACATTAACTTATACTACCCATGACTAATAAGTATATTACTGAAATTTCAAATAATAAAACAGGATAAATTGACGGCCCCTATGTAAAGTACTCTATCTGCAAATCTGTTACTTTACGGGAGAGAGCTTAGAAGATTTTTTCAACGTGTTTCTTTTTATTAACTAACGGTTTTTCGCTGAAATTCTAAACGAGTATTATAAATCCAAAAATACGATAAAATAATGTATTTAATCGTTTTAAAACTGTATGTTTTGTCAAAATTAAGAAGTTAGCGTTTTAGGAGTTCAGTTCATTTCGAAAATTCGATGTAGATAGCGTCTCATGCGCCTGAAAACTAGGCGTATATTTTTTTTCAGTTGATAACATACACCAAATATCTCAAAATTGACAAAAAATTGTAGTTATAGCATTTTACGTAGGGCACGTCGAAATAATCATCACATGGTGTTTGATAAATAAACTGAATATATTGAAAGACATATCACAATTGACTTTCATAAAGAGTGATATTACCAAATAAATGATAAATTTACTTACTTGTACATATGTAAGGAATTTGAAACCCCGCTTAACGTTTGACTCGAAAACAGGATGCAAATCTTTTAAGCTAACTAACTAACTTACCATCGCGTATCCCGCAGGGGTAGGTAAAGAGAATAGAACGCCACACCACCCTGTCTTTGCAAATATTCCTCGCCTCTTACACGTTCAATCATCTCCTTATACATACATACCCGCCGATTATTTTGACTCCTGACCTGATGCTTGATAATTATTTAAGCAATTTGATTTTTCTTCAATCCTTACAATAATACTTTTTCAATTTTTTTTTGTTATAAAATATTTGAAAAATGTGGTATTTTATTAATCATTTTTATTAATATTCCCGCGATCTATGGTCAAATCCATCGATACGTGATCAATGATCGAACGGTTCGTGTCACCGGATGTTATTTATATTGAATTCTTTTATTAAATGTCTTGAAGTAAAAATCAAATTCTAAGATTTGTTTCTTGTGTACTTATTTCATGTTACAACTGTGCGCCACAACTGTCCAAGTAAAACATGTATTATGAACTTATTATGACAAGTTTTTCTCAAACTTTCTCTGTTCCTTTTTCCTAAAACTTCACCTTGCTTTACGATTTTTTCCTCACTCGTTTGTTCTACATGTCCAAACCATCTCAATGTACCTTTCTTAACTGTATCCATAATGCTTATCTCAGTTTTGCATTATTTCTTTTTATTATCATTCGAATATTCCATTCGGTTTATTTTAATCCTACTAAATACGATGAGGGTCTTTCTAATATCACCTTAGGGGCTTGTGTTATTTTCAGAGATTGAGGAAGGTTAAAATCGATTGATATAACCGCATAGCAACAGTAAATGAAATTAAAAATTAAGTATAATTAAATTGTTTTTTTTAAAATCACTATAAATATTTTTTTATAAATCAATTATAATGTCAACCGGTTTCGAAGCTTACCGCTCGCGAGTGTTTTTGCCTAGAATTTTCACTCATGAATTACATGAAATTATAGTAACATTAAACAAAAAGAGTAAATCCACTCACAAGTAGGCATAGGCTATGAAACTTATAAAGTTGAAGCCCGAGTAGGGAGATGATAAACGGTATTGCATAAGCCGTAGCTTGATTTCAGTGTCTATTGGACATTAGGTAATTTTAAAAAAAAGCTTACCGCTTCTTTATAAAGACTGATTTATTAGTCTTGATAAATAAGCGGTTAGCTTTGAAACCGGCAGACATTATAATTAAGTTATAATAAAATGTTTATAGTGATTTTAAAACAAAGTTACATTTTAATTATAAAATGGAAAATCACAACGTTAGTGCTTCAAATATAAATTGTATTAAAAATTAAGCTTTGATTACTTTTGCAGGGTAGAAGCAATATACGGTTTTGCAGTTTCCGCCAAGCAACATGCTTTGAAACTAACGAGCTGTAGTAAGCTCCACAGAATGATGTCGAACGTAGATATTCATATGCTTAAAAATACAGTGCTATCGTTTACAACTCTCAAGGCAAAGTTTCTAAGATGATGAAATTTCATCCACACATTCGTGACAAAATAATAATTGTCTTAACTTTTCGCGTACTAACTTTTCCGGAAAACAAAGAGAAGTGAAGACGTATTTTACTTTTATTAAAAGTGGTATAATTCAAAATTATAATTAATAAAATGTTCTTGTTTTATACAATATTTCTCTAATCTAAAAAATATTCATCTCCATAGAGGTAGGCAGAGGTAATAGAGCGACACACCAATCCTCGCCTCTTCCAAATTCATGCATCTCTTCATACATCCTCACTAAAAATTACGACTTCTCACGTAACCACATTCGAGTATCTGAAATACTTGATCATGCCAAGTTTTCCACGGTATTTCTCTACTTCCGTTTCACTCGATTTATTATTTCTACATGTTCAAACCATCTCAACACATCTCTCTTAATTTTATCGATAATTTTTATCTCAGCCTTCCATTCTTTCCTTATTTTACCATTCGAACAACCATCATCCTTGTTTCGGAGATCAACATTCTGTCTGCTTTGATTCTTCAAAAATAACTGAACTGATAACTTCTGACATAAAATCATTTTGATAATATAATCATCATATAACTCCATCCCCACCTACTTGGCTTTAACGAGCTTTTCTTGTTTCAAAGAAAAAATATTACGATTCCTAAAAACCCGCGATAAAACCATAAAGCCGAGCTTTCAATAACTGTATTAGATATGATTTTGCATTCATTTTTGAGGTTTTTTAGGATTCTTTTTTTGTTAAATGTACTTTTTCCTCTTTTCCAACGAGTCATTAAATATCATATTATACAGCGCTCTATGCTGAAAGGGTGGGAAAAGATAAATTCTATGTTGGCAGTTAAGACAGGTAGGTTTGTAGGGGAATACTGTTTATGTTTTGCGATACTCGCTTTTGATGTCTTTAACTTATACGTTATAAACCTACAGAACAATATGAAAATTCCGGGCATCTTTGTTATTCCAGTCAAATAAAACCTAACTTTTAGGTTTTGTTTGATATATTTATGTGTTTTGGATCTTGTACTTCTATGACATTTCCATAAATTGTATTAATTTTGATTGAATGATAAATGCAAAAATAACACAGTATTTTTTTATTTATTATTTTTTTTAAAATACAAATTTTGAAGCTAAATAGTTCAATTTTTAATTATTCGCTAAGCATAACGGAATACTGAATACATATCGTAGTCGTACAGGAGAAAGTGACCAACTAACAAAACGAAAAATGTACAGGAAGGCCATTTAAGTCACTTTTGCTTGGCAAGAAAATAAACATCAATGCAGTTAGTGATTTTTAACAAGTCAACATATTATACTTCCAAGTTTAAAATCCTTTGGGATTTTTTTCAGGGCATTATTAAACTAGTAAGATATCAAATAGTCAATGATCACGTTTTTGTAAAAAAATGCACTTGGTCACTTTTTCCTGTTTGACTACGATATTTACAAAGTGTTCTGTTATTTCTACATTCTCTAAATTCTTAATCGTAATTTATCAACCAATGTTTGTTTTTTTCTTACTGGCAAACTTTTTTGCAGTATAACCGTGATTGAATTTATTTTTAATATATCAGTATAAATAACTGTAATTGGAGTAAATCCACATATGAATAAAAATTTGGGCAAACTCCAAATACTATGGAAAAAAATGCCCGGAGTGAGACATTTGTACTCAATGTTTAATAGTTGAGTAACTTCAATATATACAGGGTTGGTAATTACTTTCACTATTTGTTTTAGAACTAAAGATATATTCTGTTTAATATCGCGTATCCAAAGTTATCTGGAGTTTATTCAACAAGTAAAATATTTGCGAATATTTCTTGAATGATCTTACAACTACCTTATTATAATATAAAGTTCATAAGTGTTATCTCTACATAGATGTCTGGGTATTTACATACCTTACGAACTGTCATAGACTGGTGTCAATTTATAAAGTGTAACACTCGCTATTCCATCTATGATTGATAACCACAATAATAAAATTTAAAAATAATGAAGTAAAGTATGCAGGCTTCAACCGATACCTCTTTACACATACGAGTTCTCGGCACCATCTACAGTTAAGTTGAATAAGTTTTTTTTATGTAGTAGAAATCTCCATGAAACACTCGTAAGATTCTTCCTGAATTATTTCATATATATGTATATTTCATATATATATATGAAGACGATTTAAAAACATGGTTCTCAGTTTTTTTTTTCACTTATATTTTGGAAAATTATTTTATTCATAATACTGTAATTGAAATATTTTTACTTGTCAAGTTCACTTGACATTTATTTTTAAATCGATTATTTATTTTTCCTCAGTTTAAATTTATGTATACCTTCACAAAAAAGAAAATTTACTAAATGGTCTGCCTTTACTTTAAAGTACTTTCTTCTAATTCTTACCCTCATGAAAACCAAAAAGTAGATAAAGAACTGAATCTAATTGATGTGATGTTAAGTTGATCGGTAATTATATGAATATAAGACGATCAGTCATGTAAAGTCCAGGGTAATGTTTAGTACATATTAGACAGAAAACACACCTTTTTTTTATTTTGACTCTCTGTGAAATCAAACCAGGAATTTCAAACGCGGTAGTCGAACACGTTTTGTATCAACCTATTCATGCGGACTAGAGATCTAATCAATTAATGACCTTATTAAAATGAAACCTAGTTTTAAAATCACTATAAATATTTTATTATAACTTAATTATAATATCTACCGGTTTCGAAGCTAACTGCTTCTTTATGAAGACTGATTAATAATAAAATATTCATCAGTCTTGATAAAGAAGCGGTTTGCTTCGAAACCGGTAGACACTATAATAAGTTATAATAAAATATTTATAGTGATTTTAAAACAAAGTTAAATTTTGATTTTAAAATAAAAAATCAAAACATTAGTGCTTCAAACATAAATTATAATTAATGAGTTCTTTAAAATGAGTCGTTACGTAATTTGGGTTTGAACTAGATAATTTAGCGCTTATCTTATATATTTGATAATTTTATGTAAAAAAACTTTAGCTGGAAAGAACCATAAACCCAGATAAAGTAATGAATACCATCCTTATCCGGAAATCAAAAAAGTACCACTTATTAGTCAAACCTTTAGGGAAGAAGTTATATGCTTTTGGTTGCATTTGTTATAGTACAGCATGTACTGAAACAAATGCAACCAAAGCGAACAATTAAGATCCGAATCTTTTTCAGTGCCTGAAATGAGAACTTTTACATGAAGGGTAAAAGTTTCATTTGTAGATTCTGAAAGAATGCCAGAGAGCAAAGTACAAAGGCATTATAATGCAAATCTCATCGCCGGAACGGATGAGATATGAAAGGACTTTCATACGGTAAGCGATATTGAATGGAGGTATTATTCTTCCATTTACTACCGATTCCAGTATGGCGGGAAATCAATTCGCTCTGAATTATGAACATGTCAAGATGTTGAAGATAAAGAAGTCATTCACTCAACTGTACGAGATAACTTTTCAACATCTACAATGTCGATTTTCACGGCTTTAATCATTAATATAGATAAATTTTAATTATTGATTTGGCATTATCTTTGAGGAATAAAATAAAGATGTAACTAAAACAAAAGTTTTTCAAACCCTTATCCGCACCCCAATGGTGCATAGGGCACTGCATTATATAAATACAGTGGTATATTGATCGGTAACACACGAAGTAAAGGTGATCAGCCCTCCGCTTCAGGTACCAGTCCAGGGTAATATTGAATAAATATTAGAGAGAAAAAGTCACTTTTATTTATTTGACCCCCCCTGGGAATCGAATCCGGGACCTCAAGAACGGTAGCCAAGCGTGCTGGCCATTACGCTACGGAGGCGGACACAACGATGTAAATACAAAAATTAAATGTTTGTATAAAACCATTTTTTAGGTAAAACCTGATTACGCAAATATAATTTTATTGATAATATCTATTTGAATATAAAAATAAAACCATGTATAAGACCACCTTTTCGAAATTATCAATGTTAAAAATAAAAATGTTCTCATTAATAGGTAAAAATATAAACTTGCTGTTTACTAACTGACTAACTGAAACTATTCTCGCTATATCGCTCACTCCTTTTGACATCGTTAAATATAAAAAAAAAATTATTTTTCAGGATATCGTTTTTAAAGTTTAAAAATATAATAAAATGTATTAAAAATAAATATCGAGTCATTTTTTGAACTTTATTTGAATAGATATTTTAATGAATGTGTTTTTCTCCATTTGAAAAATATTTAGTATATTAAAAAAATAATTAAACAACACCTTTTCTTCAAAATGGAAAAACAACACTTTCTGCCCTATAGCGGGTAAATATTAAGTTAAAAATATACCGCTTTTGCTGGGATAAAGTTCATTTTCTGGGCATTCCGAAAACAAGCGCAATTGAAAATTGACGATTTTTGATATGTGAGGTTGATGAAAGGAGTGAGCGATATGTGTTTAAATATTAAGTAAGCTTTTTAAACCTTATTCAAACATTTTTTAAATCAATGAATAATAGAATTTAAAGAATGCAACATATTTCGAGTAAGTTTATTGAAATTTCTTATACTTAGTGAAAAAATATATGTAAATAAATACAATTGTGAGATTGAATTCAAATTTTCTCTGTAGGGTTAAGTATAAGTACCTACGCTTCACTTAAGGATTTCTTTGAGAAGTGACAAAGGCTGAAGTTTTAAGATAAACTGGGAATAATGGCGCGACAAGATGATTAGTTGTCGAGGGAAATCATTATAATCCCTTACAAAGGAGGATATTATATGATTATACTGGAAGATCTATCCGATATTCAGCATTATTAATAGTAAGAATTTAAGAAGATATCGTATTATGGGGGGTAAGATCCTTTACTTTTCTTAACAAAATAATCCCTCGTCTTTATTAGTCCCCTAAATAAGCACATTATAAGCATTTTTTTTAATTCCAGAGTCTGGGGGTCTTGGGTACAATCCCATGAGAGGGATCAAATAAATATGAGTGATTTTTCACCACAATATTTATTCAATATTACCTTTGACTGGTACCTGAAGCGGAGGGCTGATCACCTTACGATCAAGATAACACTGCGTTAATGTGATGCAGTGCCCTATGCACCATCGGGTGCGAATGAAGGTTAGAAGAAGGAGAAAATCTTTAGTTTAATTGATATTTTTTTATTTTAAATAATATTTTAGCGGCTCTTACCAATTTACAAGTTTATTCAAAATAATAATTGATTTTAATTATTTACTTTCCCAAATATTTTCAAAAATATTGATGTTATAGTCAACCAAGAATGAACACAGGATGTTCCAAATTTCTCCATAATTTTTTTGGTGCTCATGGTCTCCAACTTTACCTATTGAAAGTCTGTATTTTAATTGTTAGTCTTACAAATTATGTTAAAGTAAAATTAACAGCATTTGAATATTTAAAACAATTATTTATAAAAATGGTTTGCCGTTATTTTTTTACAATCTGATTATTTTTATAAAACTGTTATGCTTGGTAAAAATAAACAAATAAATTTTCAAGTTATTGTGTTTATAAACATTTAAAGTCAGGTACATTTGATAAAAATATTTTGAGTGTGTTCAATCTTTGTTTACATATTTCTTTTCACTAAAAATGATAGATTTTATAATCTCATTTTTTTATTGTGCTACTCCAAACTGAAGGCTGGCTATCATCAAGTATTTTTTATTTTGTCTACAGCCGACCTAAGCAGTGGCTTAGTGCTACGGTGGAACCACTTTCTGAATCTTTTAAGCCAGAATATACGTCTTCTTCCTATACTGTGGTTACCTTCGTCTTTGCCTTGTAATATAATACATATTACTTCTTCCTTCATAAAACAAGAGCTTATTCTAGCTTTTCCTTTCTTTAGTGTCTTTAACTTTTCTTTATTTATTTGTTTTTTTTTACAAAAATGTTAAAAAATATTAGTATATAATCACTCACCTAGATTTTTATGTCTACTGGTTTCGAGACGTACCCGTCTCTTCGTCAGGACAATCACTACCACAGCATGCAAATAATACCACCCTTCACCACCATATTGATGGATATTGCATTTATTATTTACTTTGATTATTATGGACAAGGTTGACAGTTCATTCAATTGATTTTTGTTTTTTCTAACTAAATAAATATGTTTTTATTTAAATCTGTGTTGGGAATAGGAGGGATAATCTAGTGTAGGCCAATCAAGGACTTCTCAGCATTTGCTCATTGCTGGGAAGACACCACGTAAAACTATTCAGGAGAAAGCGGACCGTTGATTGTCATAATAGTAACATGCCTAGGAATATGTATTTAAATTATCTAGTAGGTACTCTCCATGAATATAAAATACATACACAAGTAAAGGTTTTGGTAATGGATGTGGTAAAACAGGGTGTATGGAAGATATCCGTGTGTAGTGCTACAACGAGATGGGAAAATGCAATTAGAAGTCCCTAAGGATTCTCTTTCCCTAAAGCCCATGGGCTAGCAGCATTAGTCTAATCTAGCTGATGCGTTACCCACTATCTGTAGGATAATACAATTTCAGTTAATATGATGATATAATATAATTTTGTAGTACCTGAAATATCGATTTATAGTTCAATTCACGAGTATTTATTTTTGTATGAAATTTATTGTATGGAATATAAGTTTTATACTGACATTTCATCGAGGAAATGTATTTTATAGAATAAAATAACAACTATGTAGTTATTTCCACATGAATTTTATTTTACTAGCAACCGGATTTCATCGTAACCGACATCGTCAGACTGGCGTGAGGCTAGACAACATTTTATGTTATTTACACAACAAGACAGTGGTTGAAAACAATGATTTAAAATGTTTTTTCTGACAAAATGAATTTTTTCAAAATATTTTTTTGACAAATTTAAATTGATTAAAAATTTAAATAAAATCTTGGTTAACAAGCCTTGTTGTGTATAAAATAGAATTTTGTCTAGCCTCACACCAGATTGATTATGTCAGTCACGATGAAACCCGATTGGTGTTCAAATAAAATTACTGTGGAAAAATCTACATGGTTGTTATTTTATTATATTTTATAAAATATATATATATATATATATATATATATATATATATATATATATATATATATATATATATATATATATATATATTTTTTTTATATATGTATATATATATATATATATATATATATATATATATATATATATATATATATATATATATATATATATATATATATATATATATATATATATATATATATATATATACTACTACTACTACTACTACTACCATCACGCCGTTTCCCCGCAGGGGTAGGCAGAGAGGATGGAACGCCACACTCTTCTGTCCTGACATACACTCCTAGCCTCCTTCACATCCATACATCTAGTCATACATGCCCTCCGATTACGCAGACTTTTGACACCGCCAGATTTTAGGTTCTGATTGATCTGATCGTGCCAAGTCTTTTTCGGTCGTCCACGTTCTGTTTTCCCTCTCACATTCGCCACATATATTTTCTTAGTCATTCTCTCGCTATCCATTCGCTCCACATGTCCATACCACCGCAAAGAACTCTTTCTAATCTTTTCAATTATTCCTCGTTCAGCCTTACATTCCTTTCTTATATCATCGTTTTTAATTCTGTCATACAATGATTTTCCACACATTCGTATTTATATATATATATTTATATATATATATATATATATATATAAATATATATATATATATATATATATATATATATATATATATATATATATATATATATATATATATATATATATATATATATATATATATATATATATATATATATATATATATATATATATATATATATATATATATATATATATATATATATATATATATATATATATATATATATATATATATATATATATATATATATATATATATATATATATATATATATATATATATATATATATATATATATATATATATATATATATATATATATATATATATATATATATATATATATATATATATATACATATATATATATATATATATATATACATTGATGAGTTTGTCGCTCAGAAGCGTAATTTTCCAATCAAGCAAAGTATTTAAAAAAATATTAATTTGGAGTTTATTTTGTAAAACTCAATATTTTGACTTGATATTTTGATTTATTTTAATAGATTCATAAAATATGACTGAGAAAATTCACTTGTTTACTTACACATTAAATGCTGTTAAATATAAATTTCACAGTAAAATCGGTACCTAGGTACCTACCTATACATTTTATTAAGTACTTACAAAAAGTACCTACATAAAACAGTTCTACCACCAGATGCCGCATGCGTCGCACAGAATTAAACAAAAGACTTCCGATAATATTATTAACTGTCAGAATCAAATAGATAGATAGATAGATAGATAGAAACATATTATAAAGATAAATTAAGAATAAACTTTAATTATAAACTTTAATTACAAAGCAACACATTGTTTATTTTATTATTATACACCCACTTTACATATTATTTACACTTAATTTTCAAAAGGAAAATATTACCACGTTATAAAACGACAATTTTGTTAGTTGGAAATGGATTATGAAACATTAGATATATTAAAACAATTACTACAATATGTTCGGAGTGAGAGAGAAAAATTAGAAGATGATCAAAGAAAACGATTAGAAGATAATCAAAGAAGACGTGGAAATCTAAGAACTAGTGATAAAATTAAAGATAAAAGTCCATGTAAGATTTGTGAAAATTTAAATAAGGGAACTCGATATCACCCTGAAGCAACGTGCTGGTTTAAAACAAAGGAGGATGATAAGATTAATAATAAAAATGAAGATTTACAAATTACACAGAAACAGTGCTTGAAGAATGAAAATAAAAATAATGTGAAAAAAAATTCTACAAAATATAAAATAAAATATACTCCAGAAAAGAAGAATTTCGAAGCAGATTGTATGAGCAGGAATCCAGTATTAGAATCGAAGGAAAATGCAAATGAACAATTAAAAGTAGTAAATTTGGTTAAATTAGAAGATATTTTAAAAGATCAGAATAAAAATGAAGACATACAAATAACACAGAAACAGTGCTTGAAAAATGAAAATAAAAATAAAGTAAAAAAAACTTCTACGAAAGATAAAATAAAATATACTCCAGGAAAGAAGAATTTAGAAGTAGATTGTCTAAGCAGGAATCCAGTATTAAACTTGAATGAAAATGGAGATGAACAATTAAAAGTTGTACATTTGGTTATATTAGAAGATACTTTAAGAGATCTGAATAAAAATGAAGGAATTCAAAAGAAAAAAACAAATGGATTGAAAAAAACTGTGTCTACTTTAAAAGGGTCAAGAAAAAAAATACAAAAAAAAAGAAAGATAAAAAGAACGGAGAAAAGAAAAAAAAAAGAAAGAAAGAAAAAAAAACAAGAAAGAAGAAAAAAGAAAGAAAAAAAAAGAAGGAAAAAAGAAAGAAAGAAAAAAAAAAAAAACTTTATCATATCACTAAACTTATATCAGTCCCTTCACTACAAGAAGATGATCCGGAGGACGAGTGAAAATTTTACTATGAATTTTCATCCCCAAGGGGGGAGATGTAATAAAATACCTAGGTACCTACCTATACATTTTATTAAGTACTTACAAAAAGTACCTACATAAAACAGTTCTACCACCAGATGCCGCATGCGTCGCACAGAATTAAACAAAAGACTTCCGATAATATTATTAACTGTCAGAATCAAATAGATAGATAGATAGATAGATAGAAACATATTATAAAGATAAATTAAGAATAAACTTTAATTATAAACTTTAATTACAAAGCAACACATTGTTTATTTTATTATTATACACCCACTTTACATATTATTTACACTTAATTTTCAAAAGGAAAATATTACCACGTTATATATATATATATATATATACATTGATGAGTTTGTCGCTCAGAAGCGTAATTTTCCAATCAAGCAAAGTATTTAAAAAAATATTAATTTGGAGTTTATTTTGTAAAACTCAATATTTTGACTTGATATTTTGATTTATTTTAATAGATTCATAAAATATGACTGAGAAAATTCACTTGTTTACTTACACATTAAATGCTGTTAAATATAAATTTCACAGTAAAATCGGGATACAATTTTGTTTCACATCTTTTATCGCAACTTATAAAACCAAAAAAAATGCTTTGCAAGAGAAGGTCTGTCAGGAAGCCTAGTGGCTTCTGTATCGGAACTAGGCATGCGGTGAGACGTAGTTTTTACTAACACAATCGTAAAATCAAGGGATAATTATCAACGTTTTATACTTTGTTATGTTCCAGTGATTGCCAATTACCTTTAAATACATTAAATATTGAAACCAAACAATATTAAAGTGGTTATTTTATTTTTGAAACATAAAAACTAAAATTCAGCGACAACTGTTTTAAAACAAAAGTTAATTGATATAAGATTTTCCTGGATCAAAAATAATGCAATTTACTTTGTTTTTATACGTGTTTGTATTTATAGTTCGTAACCAAGAAAAAATAAATTAAAATTTATGAAATTCAGTAAAAGTTGGTCTTCATAGTGACGTGGTCACCACGTTTGGCGTCACAAAATAAACAAGTGGTTTTCATTTGAACATTTATTTAATATTTGCTTGAACTGGCACCTAAACCGTAAGACTAACTTACGTCATGAAAAAAAAACAAACTTAGGATCATATTAATTTATTCAGTGCCCTATGCACCATTGGTTGCGGATGAGGGTCAGAAGAAGAATTTCAGTAATCAACATTTTCGTGCGACAATTTTTCTTTTAAATAAGCTAACCCCCAATGACGCTTATTGCAATATCGTTTATCATGTTCCTACTTAGACTCGAAATTTTTAAGTTTAAGACCCTTACATATTTATGAGTGAATTTAGTCTTTATGTTCAAAATTTCTATAATTTCATGGAATTCATGAGTTAGAATTTTAGATAAAAATAAACCGGTCACTTAAATGCACAAAGATCTATAACATACATATGAAATAATATGAAAGCAATAAAAAAATAAGCAAAAAATCAACTATCTATTGAAGCGAAAATAATGGTGAGATAAAATATAAGTTTGTAATTTAAGTTTTACTTGGTAAATACCACAATTTTGTGGTATTTACCAAATAAAGCTAAAAAACAAAAAAAATGGAGAGGTTTTACCCCAAAGTGACTGCCGAATGAATTAATGAATATATTAGTTGATGAATTGCAATGGTGGTTAGTAGATTTCTCGGGGATGAAGGTCCCAACCTGCGAGTTAACCGTGGTCCGGCCCTGCGTCTCGTAACGGTTGGAGAACGCCCGCGGTACCCTCCAGCCCTGGATGGCCAGCCTAGGGGCGTCCTGCAGGACTATCCCCCCAGTCGGGTCCTTGCTCTGGAAAGGACAGGTTAAATCAACCGAGGAGTTATTTTTTATATTCCTATTTTTTTTAAAAAATGGGAATTGCATTTATTATTTACCTTGCTTATTGTGAACAAGGTTTAAAGATCACTAAGTGGATTTTTGTTTATTCTAACTAATTCAGTATGTTTTGAAGTTTTGAACTGATATTTCTTGGTGGAACTGCATTTTATAGAATAAAATAACATGTGATTTTTTTCACATGAATGTTATTTGACCTGTAACCGGGTTTCATCGTAGCCATGCATGCTTCCGATTATGCAAACTTTTGACGCCACCAGATTTTAGGTACTGATTGATCTGATTGTGCCTTTTTAGGGCGTCTTCGTTCTGTTCTCCCGCTCACATTCGCCACATACGAGTAGGTATACTTGATTAGTCATTCTCTCGTTCATTTTGTCCACATGTCCATACCACCTTAAAGAACTCTTCTTACTCTTTTAATTATCCCTAGTTCAGCCTTACATTCCTTTCTAATATCTTCGTTTTTAATTCTGTCATACAATGATTTCCTTATGCGTGGATCTTAGTATGGTATTATTAGTTCCAGGGATTCAACATTGCAGACTTGAAATGTCCCAATATCACTATTTTGAATACGTCTGGCGTGCGTTAAAGGGTGCAATTTACCTTTTTTCTTATGGGAAATTTCTTTGGGATGCGTTCCGTTTGGTATAATTTGAAAAATCTAGATACTACTGTCTTACATTACGAAGACAATATTTTTTGGTTCTGTTTGGTCCCTTTTTTCTTAAAAGCTCTAGCTGGGGATATTTTTCGTTGTTTTCGTGGTCTGAAAGGGTAGATTTTTGTAGCTTTGTCTCTCAAAATTGTATTTAATTACATCGTTTAAGATAAATTTTGTTTTTTTTTTAAACTCCCGTTGTTCTCCAACAGAAATAATTAATTTTAAATTAAAGTTCAAACAAGGTTGGCATAAAAAACACTGGGTATTTAAGCATTCCCAGAATGGAATATATTATTTTCAAATAATTGTACTGTGGTATTTATGTTATTAAATTACTAGGGTTATTACTCTGCAGCAGTATCTTCCAACTAACCAAGATAAGCGAATAGGAATGGTTGATCTTGATATTTATTTAAATTAGCAGAAGATAATGTTTACACGAATTCAACTAAATATAAGCATTATTACAATAAAAACATTTTAAAACGAATAAAATAACAGAAAAGTAATATTAATCATTCACACGGCTAGTAAATTGGCCAGAAAAAGAATAACACATCATTTCCGAGTCTAGCAGAATGGCTTGAAATAGCAATACACATCGTTCTTGAGACTAGTATATTGGCTAAAAGAACTAAACACATCGTTTTTGAACCTAGCAGATTAGCCAATAAAGTAATACACATCATTTCTAGACCAGAAGATTAACCAGAAAAAAGCAATATTACGTCATTCCCTAGGCTAGCATATTTGCTAGAATAAGCAATACATTATTTCCTAGTCTAGGAGATCGGCCAGATTTTTTAAACTAGTGAATGATGTTTTATAGCGAGCAATCAAAACTATGTATAATATTATCTCCTGAGAAGGGTGTGTCGAGAAATGATGTTTTCAAGATATATTAGAAATATTCAGCGAATAACAATATCTGAGGCCAAGCAACTATGTGCTAAAACAATCATCACACATCCATTTACGAATTACTAATACAAATCATAAGAAAGCACCTCACAAAAAACACACACACAAAGCACCATTAATTCACTAAATGAAAATTTTCATACTTATTTCATTTGATGAAAAAAACTTGAAGCAACAAACAAATAATGCCGAGTAGATAAATTCATTAAAAGAAACTAATTGCGACAAAAATCTATAGATAATTTGATAATGGAGGTGGGTTAATTTTAAGTAGATCGCATCATTCGGTCATTTCTTACTGGATAGCGTGATAGGCAAATTACACTATCATAAAATTTTATAAATAAATATCGTAAAATGTGCCCTTGGAACGAGAAAACTCAGTGAGAGCAAATTATTGTAAAATGTAATTATGTGTAATGAAAAATAAATGAAAAAGTAGTTCCAACAGGTAAAAGAAGTTCTAAGCTAGATATTTTAGCGCAACTGAAAATGTGAAGAATATTATAATAAGCGAATATTATAAGTTGTGAAAAACTTATACTTCTACCAATTTAAAGCAACAACGACTTAAATAACTGGAGACACGAAACCTATTTTTTAAAGGTCACGAACATACTGAAAAATCTAATCAAATTTCATACTTATTACTTATAATTTTAGCACACCTATATTTATACACCGTTTGAAATATATTTTTCCTTATTTCTCCCTACAGGCATGCTTTATATGTAATTTCTAAAAAGCAACGAAAGGCGTAGGAGTTTTCTAATTTATATACCCTTGGAGCTATCAACTTGTGCACAAAGAACGAGACTAGCATGGTATAAAGAAGATTCATTAAATTCGTTACTTGAATGATTTCAGTGTTGATCAAACGGTTTTGCAGTGTAGTAAAAATTAATTTAACATTATTTTTATTCAGTAAAAAACAAATACCTCTGAAAAAACCTATACCTTAATTTCTTGAATGAAAATTGAAATTCCAAAATGGTAAGAAATTAACAGTTAAATGTAAGATTAAAGTTTAAGGCACTATATAGTTCACGCGTTCGTAATACTACCCTAGGTAGGATTTTTTTGTATTATTTTTTAAAAACTAAAATTTTAGTTAACAAGTTTATTTTAAACAAGAGTCATTTATATTTCTCACAAGTTGATATTTCAAAATTAAATTGTTAAACAAACTAACTGGATTAAGGCCTAGTATACGATAAATCGCTACATATTTTTTAATCCAGGTAACATTTGACGTAATTGATTTTTTTCCTTAAAACGCTGTTTTTGTATTGAAAAAATAAGTTATTCTTCGAAATAAATATATAGTTTTGAATAATTTAAAGGTAATGAGTTAAAAAATCAATATTTATTTTAAAAGATAAATAAATCAATATTATTTCTAAAACAAAATTAGGCATGAACTGACGTCTGGCGCTCAGCGTTGCCAGACGCTAACTTAATTCTATTAAAGCGAGTAACTAACTAACTGCCAAGTTTTCCTAGGTCTTCCTCTGCTTCTTTTCCCAACTACATTCGCCTCATAAATTTATGAAACCGTTCATTTCTCACTCATACGTTCCGAATGTCCAAACCATCTCAACACATCTTTCTTAGCATTATCGATGAAATTAAGAAAGGTGAAAGGTGTAGCGAGTAAGGCCTTAATTTTATATTTTTATAACTCAACATTTTAATCTTGTGATTTAAACAAAGCATTATTCTGTTCCATTAAGTAACATTGGAATCGACTACTTATTGATATGTAGGTATATATATATATATATATATATATATATATATATATATATATATATATATATATATATATATATATATATATATATATATATATATATATATATATATATATATATATATATATATATATATATATATATATATATATATATATATATATATATATATATATATATATATGATAATTAACCATTTAAGACATGGTGCTCATTCAAAAGTGAATTAATGTTGCACCCAAACCCTGATTCTCCAAGTCATCATTTGGGGAGAAAAAAATATATTGTAAGGATAAAAAAAAAATTCTTAGATTACAGCATGATTTCACAAATAAAAAAAGACACAAACAGATCTAAGATCTAAGAGGTTTTTTCTAAAAACAAATTAGGTTGGTTAGAAGTTATTACTTTTCAGCAAACAAAAAACATACTAGTGATACTGTTCAATGTTTGAACCTTATACAACCGTTTAAAATAAGAGAGCAAAGAGTGCTTGTACAGAAGTATAAATTTAATTGAATTCGATTTTACTTTTCATGAATTCATTCAAAATAAAAAATTTATCTGGATGATTTTCCTTTGCATCAATTTATTTACATAAATTTGTTCGTTTCGAAAGAAGAAATATTTTAATAGTTTTATATTGAAACTTCGACACTGAAAATTTGTAGTTTTAAATTGTAATAAAATCCATATTAGATATTTCTAAATTATTTCAATCAAATTTTAGGATGGAACACTTGATAAAAAATACGTATCTTTTGTCAGCGACTCTCTAAATCAAATCAAATCCAATACAAATGATAAAATCACTGAAGCGTAAAAAATAATCAAGTGATCGATGATTTTGAAAAGGTCTAACCTTCGAGAAAATCACATTTTAATGAAATCCGAATTATTCATTAGATTAGTAGCGAACATTAAAAATCAGAGCAACATATTCTTCGGCTAAGTCAAATGTATTTTTATCATTTTCAATCAAATAGACTCGGATACATTTCAAATTAAGGAGGTTATTAAAAAAATCAAACGTAGAATAAATCATTTAATTAATTAAAATTCAAAGTAATAGATCAAAAATCTTTTTAATACATTTACGTTTTATACTGACATGTCTATCTTGTATCTAGGCGGCATTGTATTTTATATAATAAAATAACAACTTCATAGTTTTTTACACTTCAATTTTATTTGACCAGTGACCAGGTTTCGTGGCAACCAACATCATCAGACTGGTGTAATGATGTCGATTACGACAAAATCCGGTCGCTGCGCTGCTCTGGTCAAATAAAATTTATGTTTAAAAACTATAAGCTTGTTATTTTATTCTTTAAATCTTTTCTAAATTGGAACTTAAGGCACATTTTTATGGTTCTAAGATTATTGTATATATAAGTTCTTCACTGATATTTCTTGGTGAAACTGAATTTTATTAAATAATTAAAAAAAACAATTCAGGTTGTTTCACTTTAATTTTATTTAACTGGTCAAATATTATAAAAGTGGAACAAAGTATATTTTTGTTGTTTTATTATGTTCTTATAAATTTATAATAATTACGTTGGTATTTATAACTCTCTGCATTTCTTTCATATGTCTTTTATTAATATTTAAAAAATATCTTGAAATAATTTTTGTATACATTTTTTCATCGTTCTAAAGCTCTTTCTGCATGGCGCCAATTCAACGTTAAGAAGTGTGATATAAATTTGTAAAACTTAAAATATAATTTAGTAAATAATTTAAAATATTGATATTTGAATAACCTAGAGAGAATTTGTTTAGCATTGCAAAAAAATATTGGATCGCCATTGTAATTTTTCGAAGAATTTTTACAAAAAACAAATATTTTAAATTTCGATTGTCAACGTAAAAGTATTTTTAAAATATCTATTTTTATACTAAGTACTTGGTACTTTTTAGTACTCAGACGAATCTATTGTTTATCAAATATTTATAACGCACTGACTTAAGCGATTACTTACCAAACAATTTAAAGTAAAATGTATTTTTCAAAAAAATTATTATGGGACGTTAAAAAAATTAATTGCCTGTTTTGTTAAAATTTTTATACAATACATTTCTCCAATGTTACCGAATACTCTCCAATTAAAATCTTTTCTTCAGATAAAACGTCTCTTGAAAATTCTCAGAAGGTTTTATAATTAAGTTAATAAAAACCACAGAAAGATTTCAACATCTTTTATAATTTTTCCGACTTCAGGTAATATTTTTTGCAACGATTCATAATTATTTGCTAGTGATAGAATTAGAAAAAAAAAGAAAAAAAAAAAAATATATATATATATATATATATATATATATATATATATATATATATATATATATATATATATATATATATATATATATATACATATATATATATATATATATATATATTTATATTTATATATATATATATATATATATATATATATATATATATATATATATATATATATATATATATATATATATATATATATATATATATAAAATATATATATATATATATATATATATATATATATATATATATATATATATATATATATATATATATATATATATATATATATATATATATATATATATATATATATATATATATATATATATATATATATATATATATATATATATATATATATATATATATATATTTATATAGATATATATATATTTATATATATATATATATATATATGTATATATATATATATATATATATATATATATATATATATATATATATATATATATACAATATATTTATATATATATATTTAAGAATTTAAAACCATATTTTTCCAGAAAAAAAATAATCAAAAAAATATAAAACGTATTAACATTTCAACAAAGATGAAGAAGAACATGGAAGATTTTGATCTGTTAAAGTGGCTGGTTTAAGTGATCGATTTATATAGTGCAACTATCACTATTCTGCCTATGATTGACAACTACACTACTAAATTTATATCAACTTATGCATATATTATAAATCTCATATTTTTTCATGTTTGAGTTCGAGACAGAATCAATGGTTGATTTGATAAATCTTTTATTTAATAGAAGTCCTTTTATTTTTTCGAAACAAGAATGCGAGATTAAAACTGGATTGTTTTACATATGAGACGTAAGAGACACATGAAAACGTGATTTTATAATTTTACCAAGGTTATAATTGGGCTAGTAATTTCTTTAAATTTTTAAAAGTCATTTGTGAACTTAAAATATTAGGTTTCATCCAGTTATTAAAAAAATATAAAAAATACATTTATGTGCAGATTTTTTTTAGATGAAAAGAATGTCACCTTATTTGTTTCGATGTTAGTGTAAAAACAAATATATATGTACATTTATTCAAAAATATATAAAGTGTATGTACACGAGGAAATTAATTTTTAAAACCCTCGAAATTTTCGTGATTCAGAGGTTTGCCAAATTCAGAAATACTTTGAATAAACTCACCATTTTCGCTTTCTTGGCCTTGGATCTGGAGAGGCATATCTTCTTCCTAAACACCAACGCTATCACTCCAACAATGAAGAATATGGCACAAACTGATGCCACTGGTACAATAGTCGCAGTAAGGTCAGGAACTGATTTCACAGCCCCTTCTGTGGCATTGATAGGACTTTTAGACTGTATTTCATTTGTCAACAAGTGAACTTCCTTGTCTTTGCTGGCTTTCAAGTCCGGTCTTGTCCCTGGTGGGTAATCAAATTTAGGTACAAGAGGATTTGTCGGTTGTAATTGGGTCGTTTTCGAAGCAGTCTTTGTCTCGGTTTCATTACTTATATCTAAATCGTCTTCAATGTACGTTTTAGTTTGAACTCTTCGGTTTTTGTTATTGCTTTGGTTTGTTTGTTCGTCCGGTCTGTAGTTGCTTCCGGTCGGCTGGTTGTAGATGTTGAGATTCGGTGGGATTAGTGGTATTTGAGGGCGCTGGTTGAATCCTGGAAGGGATAGGAACGGCGGTCTCACTCTAGGCGGTCCGTTTGCTACTCCTCCACCGGGGTAATAGTTCAGGGGAGAACCATCTCTTGCCGTCGCGTTGACGATATTCACCCACACCTCGTTTTTAGCTGTCAGTTTTCCATCCGTAACAGTCACGTAAAGAAATATGTCTTGACCAGCCTGTAAAAAAAATGTACATATATTATTTCCGTTATTTGTATACATTTTTTATTACGTCATATAAAGTCATCATTAATAATAATAAAACCCTTATCCGCACCCCAATGGTGCATAGGGCACTGCGTCATATAAACGCAGTGTTATCTTGATCGTTTACACATGAAGGAAAAGTGATCAGCCCTCCGCTTCAGGTACCAGTCCAGGGTAAAATTGAATAAATATTACAGTGAAAAAATCACTAATATGTATTTGACCCCCCTGGGAATCGAACCTGGGACCTCCAGAACGGTAGCCGAGCGTACCGACCATTACACTACGGAGGCGGACATCATTAGGCTACCGCAAAAAACAAAATATTAGCACCAAAATATTAGGACCTCGCACCAAGTGATTTCCACCTGTTCCTGTCTATGGCGAATGATTTGGCTGGTGAAAATTTGACATCGAGAGAAGCTTGTGAAAATGGACTGTCTCCGTTTTTGCCAATAGGGACAAGATATTCTACGAGAGACATAATAAAATTACTTTCAAAATGGCGACAAGTCATCAAACAAAATGGTGCATATTTAACCTAAATTGGATTATTCTAACTATGGTAAATAAAGACTTCAACTTCATCCAAAAATAATGCATTCCTTTTTACTAGACCTAATATCTGAACGAAACTAAATATTACTTGAGGCAATTTTTTTATCACGTGTTTCAAAATAATGCACATCAAATTGATTATTTTTTTCATAAAATATTTCATTTGAATCATCAATATATTGTTTTTTTTATTTAATAAAAAAAAAACTAACCATAATGCCGCTTCCCCGCAGCAATAGACAGAGAGAATAAAATGCCACACCAATCTGTCTTTGCACACAATCTTCGCCTATTCCACATTCATATATCTTCCTATACATACACGCCGATTGTTCCAACCCTGACCTAACCACATTTAAATATTTGAAATACTTAATAAATATGCCAAGTTTTCCTCGGTCTTCCCCCGCTTTTATTATCAACCACATTCACCTCACAAAAAAAACTTTTTAAAAAATCATTTCATCCTTGAAATAAGTCATCTCTATTATTTAAAATGTTACAATTATATAAAGTGATTACATAACCAGCCTTTGTCAGGTCATAAACCCTGTAAATACCCAGACTTCCATATTCTTCTTCATCTTTGCTAATATGTAATAGTGTAAATAAATTACTCTTATGTTGAGAAACCCAGATTTGTGAACAAAAATTGTGACATATTCAAAATGTTGTAATTAATAAAAGTGGTCAAAAACGAAGTTTTGTTTTTTTAAAGCTTTTTAAAATATCTCACGAAGTATCATAAAAAAAATAAAGCAAGCATAAATGAAAGCTTATGATCAAAACGCTAACCTTGTCTCTCAAACTTTCATTGAGGTACACCACCCCCGTCGTGTTATCTATCGTGAATGGAAGAAGGGGCTGTCCTATTGGGGTTGGACCGTGATGAAGTGGCTCCAATCCGAATATAAGTGGATCTCTCTCTATATCCTCGGCACGGACCCTTGTCACCACGGCACCAACAGCCTCTGTCGAAGGTATTCTCCAGTTCCTGTCCAGAAGCATCACAGGTGGGGTGTTTTCGCTGCTCTGTGACGATGCTTAAACAAAATTAAAGTAAATTAATTAATTACCTAAAAAATTCATAAATTTTTTGACATCTCAATATTGACGAGGAAGAATATTGAAGATATGATAATTTATTGAGATTATTATTTGATATGAAGATATCAAATTTAAAATGTATAAAAATTTTGTATGACCCATCATGACACATAGGATCGAATGCAGAGCGGATACCGTAGTAACAAAAAACGCGCTAAGAGTGTTAGAAATTAAGAGGGCAGCCAACTTGCTTTTATGGTTGTCGAAAGAACATGAAAGGACTTGAGCGATGTTAAAAACATACAAAAGTAAGTAAATAATATAAACGTATAAATGCAATGGTCTCGGATTTCTTTAATATGTGGGTAGTCAATCAATTGTAGCATATAGCATCTCAACACAGACGACCGCATTTTCAAAAATCACGCTAAGAGTATCAGAAGTGAAGGCTCTATGGAGCATATCTGGCTAAAGTCTACCGGATTAAATTAGGGAAACTAGGATATGAGAAATGAGGTCGAAGATGTCGTAAGGTGAGTAAGGCAACAAAGAAGATACAATGGTAAGCACATGCGAAGATAATGGAGCTATCGAGACTTGCCTACATTGCACGGCCAAACCCAAGGTAGACAAATCCCAGGCAGACCACCAGAGAGAAATTGACAGCTAGGAATCAACATCCCTCTTTTAAAAAAAGGCCACAAGGCCTACACCAAGAGGAAGAAGAAGAATTAATGCAAATTTTGGCTGACGGTTTCGCCTCTGGTTGAGAAATTTGCAAATGTAATATAAATGTATATAGCTTAATCTATTTGAACGTAGGTAAGATTCACTCGGAATCAGTTCACACATATGTTTTTTTAGGAGAGAAAGAGTCAGAAACAAAGTTTATTTTTTATATACTTCTAATTTAACCAGTTGATTGACATTTTTTTAAAATTATTATTTAATAACACTAGATTATTTACGTTACAGTATGATGTAACAATACTATAGATATCTTAATGTAATACTCGACCAATGTACGAGACCTCTACATTGATATCGTACAACAAAGAAAAAAGGGTCGTTCATTTAAATTGATGTTTATCAAAATATTTTGACTCATTAACACCTAAAGCGCGATGGCCTCAAACAAAACGCGCCCAGCGGTGGTGGGTCTGATCTGACCCAGTACAGAAATCGCCTTTTAGGCGTTTTTCGTCGGGTTTTTATATTTTATATATTATTCAAAATAGCCTACATAGCAATAGGATAATGTGTCATAAGTTTTGTATGAGAATTTTCAAGTTTTTGATAGTTTTTAAATTAAATTATCCAAGCGCATTATTTTACATCCAAACGCGACAGCGCGCTGCGGCTCACTACCACAGACTAACTAATTTATATACTCGCTACTACCGCGGAGCATGTCACACGCGCATGTAGCATGGTTGGCAATAAAGCAGTGATTGTAAACATTTTTATTTTTACTGAATTCAAATAATTTGTGTTTTTAATTTTATAACTATATTTTAAGTCAACATCATAACAGATAGAATTATTAACAAAATGCAACTAAGTAATTATCTTCAAATATAAAACGTGGCAGTTAGCTCCAAAAACCACAAAATGATTCTAGGATTTTGAGTTGATGTTTCAAGATAAATTTTTGTCCATAATGCAATTAAAATTCATTTTAAATACAGTGAAAATATTTAAATTTTCATTGAAAAATATATACGGAATTGCCCAAAATGGTGTAAATATTCATTTAAAGTTCGCCATTTCTTACATAAACATTTTGCGGGTTTTAGAAATTATGAATACAATTTTGTACGAAACCAAATAAAACTAATTATTATAAAAATTTTATATACAAGTTCGTTAGACATAATAGGTATGATATTTAATTTTATTATTGACCAATAAATTATTACCAAAAAATAAGAGGACAATCGGTACTTTTCTTGTTGAAATCGATGTTTTTATCACTTACTGACATTTCTTATAAAACCACGTTTTCCGTTGCACTTTCAAATTCTGAATCTAAGGTTTTTGAATTCTAAATCACTGTCATCTGCACTATTCTCTCACTTTTCTTTCACTTTTAGAACTGTCCAAAAGTCGTTCAATCTCGTCATGAGATAATTATTTTTTTCCTGCCATTGTGGTAAAGTGTCGAAAAGATTAAAAAAAAATAAAACTAGAAATCGTTCAAATATAAAACAGTTTATTGTGAAGGTCTGTGTTTTGTAATATTAATATTTTTTAAATGTAGATTTACCTTATAGTCTATATATATGATATTTAATCCGTCATACAAGTATACAAATTAATCAGTTAAAAACAAATATAAAAAAAAAACAATAAACGGAAACAATCGCCAAAGATTGACAATGTATGCTTTTGTTTTTGGGATTTCAAAATCACGGCAGACGGCACACTAACACATTGATAGCGAACAACTGACCTTACTCAATATGATTTTTGATATTTTATTTGTTCTTTTTTTTTAAATAACTCATTTGAATCTGGTCCAATAATTTTCGTTTGTATCTCAATTTGTAGGTAATTTTTTGAAGAACGATTACACTCAAGGAAAACGACGTAAACAAATTACCTATTACGTAATCAATAATTTTCCGCGATGGTGGGTCTGACCAGACCCACCATCGCAGAGGAGGTGTTAACTAACAAAAAAAAATTCACAGATGCAGTTAATTCAACCCGACATTAATAAACGTTAAAACGACTATTTTTCAATGAAAAGAATCTAGTCGAAAAAGATTAAGAAATCACTTATTTTCTTTCATATTTATAAACAACAAATAAAACCCAAGCTTTATTCTTCAATACAAGAAAAAACAAGGTCACTAAGGAATTCTTTAATGAAGAGGGTGGATTACATAACCTAATAGCGGGCTTAGCATTGAACTGGAGGGAAAATATTTCATGAAAAACCTTTTTTTATTCTCATAAAAAATATTCGTAAAATAAGTCTTGGCATGAAATTTAAAAACGCAAAAGAAAATTATTTTCGATATCGACTGTCTCCAGCCAAACGAACGATAATAACGAATCAATTCTATCCAGGAGACGGATTCAAAGGCATAAAAACATTGTGCGGTTGTCAGATGTCAAAAAAAAAATATTATAGTTGTCAGATCCACCCTTGAAATAATCGGTAAGTTTTTTAAAGCTAACTAACTAACTATCCATCGCGTAGCTTCGCTATAGGGACAGACGGAGAAAGAGAAAACTCCGATTTGAGTCTACTAAAATGTTTATTTTATTTTTAAAACATAAAAACAAATATTCTGTGACAATTGTTACACCTTGTTAGGGCATTTTCAAACTTATGACATAAGTCTTCAACTCTTCCACATTCATGCATCTCCTCACCCATACCCGCCGATTATTTCAACTACTGACAAGATCACTCAATAATGTCATTTTTTTCTCGGTCTTCCTCATAAATTTCATTTGCTTCATAAATTTGTTCAACCGTTCTTTCCTCATTCATTCGTTACACATGTCCAAACCATCTCAACATACCTTTCCTCATTTTAACGATAATGCTTAAATAAAAATTGTGAAAGGTATGTTGAGATGGTTTGGATATGGGGAACAATTAAGTGAGGATATAACGAAAAAACTTTTTTGAGAGGTGAATGTAGTTGAAAAACGGAGCAGAGAAAGACAGAGGAAATCTTAGCATGATCAGATATATCAAATACTTCAAAGTGGCTGGATCAATGGGACGAAATAAACGGTGGGTATGTTTGTGGAGACACATGAATGTGGAAGAGGCGGAAAATGTTTGCAAAGACAGATTAGTTATTTTATTTTTTTCTCTCTGCCTACCCCTGCGGGCAGTGGCATGATGGTTAGTCAGTTAGTTAATTAACTAAGATTATGACGCAAACAATAACATTTATTTTGAAAATAATAATTTCTGAAGCAGAACGTTTCATGAAAGTTTCAGAAAGATGTTCATTTCTTCAAATATTTTCTTTGTTATGTTAATATCATAACTCAAAATAAATTTATAAACAAATAAATTTAACATAAATTGTACAAGTGCATGTATATTTAAGTCAACAAAACGTTGAATATGTAATTATTCAAATTAACACTGACTTTAATGAAGCTAAAATTTTCAAATTCGTTTACAAAATTTGTAAGTGTATTATTTAACATCAGGTAAAAGGATTACGTGCCACGAATGAAAATCAGTTTTATGGGAAACCAAAATGCATTCTCCCATTTCGCTCACTCCTTTCAAGAACGTCATAAATAAAAAAACTTGATTTTTGTTTGAAAATATTACACAATGTATTAAAAATAAATATATCAAGCCACCAATTGAACTTTATACTGTGCAACAGATCTTTTTAGGTAAAACCAGAAGGTTTTTTCACCATTTGAAAAAGATTTAATACATTTAAAAAATAATTAAACAATACCTTTTCTTCAAAATGCAAAAACAACATTTTCTCCCCTGTAGCGGGTAAATATTATTTTCAAATATGCCGCTTTTGCTGGGGTATAGTACATTTTCTGGGCATTCCAAAAACATGCACATCTGAAAATTGTTGATTTTTGATTTATGACGTTCTTGAAAGGAGTGAGCGATTTGTCAGCCATACACGTTCATTGTGAAACTCGTTAAATTAATACTGAATTCTATTTTGCAAAACTTCAGCACATTTAAACTAATTCAGACGACTTTACTTATGTATTCAGTTGAATAAAAAAAGGATACATTGTTAAAAATATTTATTAAATCATGAAGAATAAAAACATTCTATTTATATTTTAAAATAAGAATGAGTTTTTAAAATTGTTTTATTTAATGTTTTCGGCATTTACTTTGTGGTAAGACATATTAAAATTATTAAAGAAAACACTTGTTTTTTTACTACTTGAGTTTATTAATGACTTCTAGTTTCGGAAGCTAAGCTTATATTTTCGGGTCTAAATGTGAACTAAAACATAATTTTTAGTAAACTGTATAAATAAGGAGAGCAGTAAGTTAGGGGAGGGGAGTTAGAGTTTTTTATAGTTGAAATTCACCCTTCTAGCTTAGGAAATTAATCCATTGACGGATAAATAATAATTAATTTTGTCTAAAAAATTTCATGTACCTACTTAGGTTATAATAAAACGTAAATTAAATTAAAATTGTTGTTTGTGAGAAAAAATATAAGTTAAGAAGCTCATTCAAGTAACAAAATAAAAATTGAAAATAATTGTTTCAAGCGACTCTGAGGATGTGGAAAAATACTCTGAAAATCTTACATACTTTCATGAAGGTTTCTGATTAAAAAAAAAACACAAAACTTTTAACCAACGAAGTAAAAAATACTAAATATCTTCAAATAAAATAAAATATAACTTCTCAAAATTGAGAAGTGCAATTGTCAAACTTAGGTAGAAAAGTAAATGTTTTCCTATCTTTATAAACTGATCACTTAAACTTTATAAAGTAAAACAACTTTTTTGTTTTAACTACTTTTTATTGGTACAATTTTCCAACCGGTTTCGACAACAACCTTGTCATCCTCAGGATTTATGTACTAATTAAAAAAAATATATTCTAAGTTGTCATCCGGAATTGACGTATTCGCTGCGCAGTGCTCAATAAAGGCAACATTCAGGAATTTTTTCAATTTTCATATCTGGAAGTGGAGTGGAAGTTTTTGGTATCGTAACCTTACTATGAGTATTTCAATGTTTCAGAATTAGTACATAAACCCTGAGGATGACAATGTTCTTGTCGAAACCGGTTAGAAAAAGTGTACCAATAAAAAGTGGTTAAAACAAAGTTGTTTTGTTTTATAAAGTTTATAAAATGTGCCACAAAGTATCTGTGAAAAATATTCAAGAAATTATTACATAAATCCCAGACATACATATTTTCTTTGATCTATATTAAAATATCAACAAAAAATGTCCTTGCCTTCCAAAATGTAATTATATTTGGTTTTCTTCCGGTTTTTATTTTAAAAGGAATAATAAATTAGTGATGGCAATAAAAATGTAAGAAACGTCAATTTCTACATTTATTTTCGATATCGCGAAAAAAACATTTTTACCAATTTCGGCGGGTTGGGATGGGGTTAATTTATGCACAAAATGTGAAACGGATACACACAAATAATATTTGTTGGGGGTAATGTTTTCTTTTATATTGCTATGCGGAACAGGGCTGGTTTCTATATTTTATTATTTGATAGTTTCATACTGACGTGGTAGATATGAATCATTAATGCTTACTAAGCATCGCCGCTGTCGCACGTCGTAGTGTCCGAGAGAAAATGTCAACGCGACGGTTAACCTAGCGACTAGCTTCCCAGCAATTTTTAAATGTAAATATATATATATTTTTTAAATGATGCATTAATCACTTTCTTTTTCCTTGTATTTGTTGTTAATTTTTAATGATCTAACGCTCAGTATTTCTTTTTTAAAGTGGTTATAAGGAAAACAATATGTCATTTAATTACAGTACAATATAATTTTAAAGGACTATAACCAATACAACTTTCAGTCTCTACGAAATGCAAAATGTTTGGAAAAGCTTTTGCTTTCTACAAAATACGCGTATATATTTTTGGCATGTGCGTGTTTATATGTTTATATATATATATATATATATATATATATATATATATATATATATATATATATATATATATATATATATATATATATATATATATATATATATATATATATATAAATATAAATATATGTATATATATATATATATATATATATATATATATATATATATATATATATATATATATATATACGAATACAGTTTAATTAGTGTGTATATAAAGTGTGCTATTAGCCTTAAAAAAAAACAGAAACGTAGATACAAAGCAAAGTGTTATTTTTGATTAATTATCAGGAATCAATGGTTCCTAATATATGAGCATATAAACGTAATTTATATGACAACCTGGACATGCATGTAGATTTAAATGAGAGTATTTGATCCTAGTAACGGTTCTAAGTTAGAACTAGGCTTTGTCTCCTAGTACGTAGTCTACATATAATCTTTAATTTGTATTTATTTAATAAACATCCCTTTCATACATATAATTAACAGTGGTCATGACCAAATACAAAAAAAAATATTAAATTATGAATTATAAATCCAAAAATTACAATAGCATCCCTCAGCCCTACCTAATCAAATGGTTTAAACGAAGGTCATAACTGATAGATTGCGGTTTGGTTCCGGTTACAGAAAGCCCTTTAATTGATGGCAATTATTCTTCATAGAATTTGTATGAAGGTCGTTAACTTAATAATTTATGTGTTGTTTTGTAACTGGAATCGTTATTTTATTCTTATTGAATGGAACTCTGCCAGATTTAAGCAACGCGAAGATATTTTCTCGAAATTTATTAAGGAGCGTAGATTTATACTGACAAAAAAATTCATCCCCAAGTGCTCGGTCTTTGTACCTGAAAAATAATGTTGAATTCCGCACTTTTACGATAATAAGATTACGCTGAGAGCTTTCTCTGATTACCATACGTTATCCCAAACCACTAGACAGATCATCTTAATCTTTTTATAAACTATCTAGGTTTAACTTTTCAAAATATATTGCAGAAAAAAAAATCCAATATATTTATACATATGAAACTAGATAACTATCTGCTGAACTTATGTAGCACTACGAAAAAATCGATAACTTGAAATTTGAATTTGATAAAATGAAATTTTACAGTATTACCTATGAAATTTCATGTCTGTAATTATTGATTAAGCTAAAAAAAAAACAAAATATTTTATTACGGGTTTGATTCCAAAGGGGGGGTCAAATAAATATAATTGTTTTTTTCACTCTTGTATTTATTAAATAATATCCTGGACTGGTACCTGAAGCGCAGAAGTAATCACCTTGCCTTCATGTAAGTAACGATTCAGATAACACTGCGTCAATACGATGCAGTGCCCTATTTGTTTATTCGTACATAAGGGTTAAAAGGAGAGAAGACATTTAATATTTCATGGATGAGTTCACAATTGAGTAACTTATTTGTAACAAATTATATGGGTCCATGATGTTTAACGATTAGTTTTTCTATAAAATATAACAATAAATCGACAAATAGGAAAAAAATGTTTTTAGCTGACACTCCGTCGCACATTTTATATTAATTTGTATTATAATTACTACTCTTTCAAGCGGTTTCTAGCGGTTTCAATTGGGTATTTTTTGAAACCAGTTAGAATAAAAGTACTAAAAATTTAAATGGTTTAAACAATGTTTGTATTTTATAAATTTAAAGGAATGTGATAAAACTTTGTCAATAATATTTACTAAAATCCAAGTTTTTTTTTGCTGATTTGCTTACAATGCTTGCCAAAATAAAGGGACCGCTTATTATTTATAAGACAATTAAAACACTTTTGCTTACGTTTCATCGCACGAGTTAGTATTATTATCGTCCTCACCTTCCATAAATTCACTTAAATTAATGTTCATTGTCCATTAAAAATGAATTATGTAACTAGCAATATCTTGGGCAGTATGTATTTTTTTAAGGCGAAATTAAGGCGAAATTTTTTCCGCCTCCGTAGTGTAATGGTCAGCACGCTCGGCTACCGTTCTGGAGGTCCCGGGTTCGATTTCCAAGGGGGGTAAAATAAATATAAGTGATTTTTTCACTGTTATATTTATTCAATATTACCCTGGACTGGTACCTGAAGCGGAGGGCTGATCACCTTTCCTTCATGTGTAAACGATCAAGATAACACTGCGTTTATATGACGCAGTGCCCTATGCACTATTAGGGTGCGGATAAGGGTTTTATTATTATTAATTAAGGCGAAATCAGCTTACGGAAAAAATAACAAAAAACTAATCACTGGTTTTTGCGTTTTAAAAACAAAACAGATGAAATAATCTTCTATATTCTCATTTTCTTTATTCATTAAGATAAGTAGATGATATATTATTGTGATTGTCAACTAGCTAACTAACTATCACGCCGCTTCCCCGAAGGGATAGGCAGTGAGAATAGAATGCAACACCAGTATGTCTTTGGAAATACTCTTCTCTTCGCCTTTTACACATGCATGCATCTCCTCATACATTCCCGCCGATTATTTCGACTCCTCACCTGACCACTTAAAGGTATTTGAAATACTTAAAAGTGTCAATTTTCTTCGGTCTTTCTCTACTTCTATAACCAAACAAATTGACCTCGTAAATTTGTTTTACGATCCTTCATTCACTCATTCGATTCACATGTTCAAACCGTCTCAATACACCTTTCTTAATTTTATCGATAATGCTTATCTCAGCCTTGCTTTCTTTCCTTATGTATGATGAATATTGGAATGGCGATCCGTTCGAACATCGATCACAAATAATTTTTCCTCATATTCATCTAAGAGATCGCATTTCGCCTGCATTCATCCTTCTTTTGCCAACTCCATACTTTACTTCCATGCGTTATGATTGTTAAATATGCATCATTGTACACGCGAGAGAAGTGAAATTTCTTTAAGAAATAAAGATAAAGAAAGATTTAGTGTGACAGAGAGAAAAAAATGTAAAAAATCACAATACACAATGATTGGTATTACTCAAACAACGTATAGTACCTCATCTGTTCATATATAGCGTCTGACGTGTACCTCTACAACGCACACATGCACAATACTATTTTATGCAATCACTTTTTATAGCTATGTAAACATCTCTTTTGCTCCAATACCGTGGCGTCAGCTCTCTTTTGCCTTCTCTCTATCTTACATCTTTCTTGTCTCTCATGTAACAAAATGTGCCTAATGAACGTGACGCGTCCTTGAAATCTCCCACTCAATTATCATCTGAACATCGATTATTGAATCGCCGATTTAGAAGTTTCACTCCAATAAATTCTTAATCAGTGATTTTAAAATTCTTGTCAACTGGACCACATTTTAAAGATTTACATTTGAAAAGATTTAATTACATTAAAAAACTTGATTAATCTAATTTCACGAGAAATTGTTCAATCTACTGTATATAAAAACAAATTATTTGACTTGTTGAACAATTAATTAACCAATAAATATTTGAGATGAATCCATTCATTCTTGTACTAGCAGACAAACAAAAAATATATTTCTGTTAGAGTTGAACTTCGCTATTCGTCTTGAATTGTATTCGTACAGTTACATAAATTTGAACATATATTAAGCATAAATATAAGTTTTAAATTTGACAAGACTGACGAAATATATCTTATTTAGGTTGTTTTTAGTTCGAAACATTTTTTTACAACATTTTGAGTGTGTCCAAATACTTGTTCACCAATCTGAATTATCCCTTATTATAGGAGTTATTTTTTATATATTTTTTTTTAATATCTCAACAAAGAAGAAGGCGAATGTTACACGTGTGTAAATGCCCAGACTTCCATATTCTTCTTCATCTTTGTTGAGATGTTAAAAATAATATGAATGATGTTTATTTTCTCGTGAAGAACTCCATAATAACAATATTAGGCGATTAAATTCAAGTGTTCTGTTAAATTTTACTTTTAAATTAGCATATTTAAAAAAATCCCTTTCGATTACTTTTACATAATTTTATGCGCTGTTTCAAAATAATTGTCAAAAAAGAAATTGTAGGAAAGAACAAATTATTCAAAATTATATATTTTTTTAACATATCACCATTCATACAATTCGCGATGTAAACAGCCTCCTGAAACGAACTTTGTACGGATGGCGAAATTTCACTGTATTCACATTCTGTTCTTAGCAAATTTTACAGCTCATTCAAAATGAAATGATGTTTGAAATTAGAGAAAGAGCAGTAGTATTGATTTGGCATTTCAGGGTCAAGATTAATTGTGATTACAATGAGATTCTGTTTGTATGAAAATAAACAAGAGGATGCCGATCGAGCGGAGAGAGAAATTTCCCTATCAAAATATTTATTTTCACAAATAACTTTGTGTGTTTGCTGAGAAATATCGAAATAGGGGGTGGGTTTTATTACTTTGTGTTTAAACTAAATTACCAAGGTTAAGGTTACACAAATAAAGCTAAAGAACATGTATAGAAACGAAGTCATAAGTAACAAAATTCACTGTATGAGAAAATGTATCCACTGGTTTAATAGGTGCTATGTAGTTATTTCATATTTTTAAAAATCTGTTTGATTAAAAAATTATTTCATAATAATTCCATCAATTTATTTGTTGTAGATATCTGTATCTACAACAATATTATTTAAATATAATATAAATCATATTTAATTTTTTTATTTAAAGTTTTACTTATTTAATACCAATATTTCTTAAAATGTACTGTGACATGATTGTGTTTCAATGCATTCCGCATCATTTTCAAACACCGTATATGAAGCCAATTCTAAATTTTAGAGTTGGGTCCTTCGGACGTTGAAGGTTGAAGAGGGGGTAGGAGCTGTTTCTTATTTTTCTTTTTCTTTTTTTTTCTTTTTTTTCTTATCAGTGGGAACATTGACAATAGACTTTAAGTAATAGTTTTATTAACTAAATAAAACTTTAATGAAAAATGGATAGATTTTACCACAAAGTGACGGCTGAATCAATTAATGAAAATAAATTACATTATTTTTAATATTATTAATATTTAAAGCATTTACGTTGTGGTTGGTCATTTTTACTTTTACATATATTATTTTTACTTTAAAAAAATGATATTAGTAAATAACCATTCACCGAGATTTGTATGTCTACCGGCTTCGAGACGTAACCGTCTCTTCTTCAGGACAATCACTACAACAAAATGCTATCAATACTACTCGTTATGATGGTGAGGGGTAGTATTGTTTGCATACTGTTGAAGTGATTGTCCTTACGAAAAGACGGGTACGTCTCGAAACCGGCAGATAAAAAATCTCAGTGAGTGTTTATAAACTAATATCAATATTTTTTTCGTAAAAAAATACAAAAGTATAAATAATGTACATAGGCACCTTTGTCTCTGAAATGCAGATATTATTATCACTATTAGTTTGCAAATAGTTCGTGTTTATATTTCATAGCTCTAGTATGTTATCGAGAACGAAATAACCTTGTTATTTTAGTAATCGTATTAAATTGTGTTTACATATGGCGAATGATGAATAAAGTAATTTGTGTGCAAACACTCGTCAGATGAAGTGTGTAAAAACTAAATAAACACTTTAAAACAGACTAAGTAGAAATCAAATAATATAATACGCACAAACCAATATCGGCATTTATTGACTTCTTTCTAAAAACAATGTTCGATTCAATATTCATAAATAATCAAATAAAAACAATTAAGTATAATATGTAGATATAAATTAAATGTAGAGTTTTAATTATGAATTTTTAAGAGTGGTTTGTTTGTATGGGGGAAGGGAATTTCATGAAAATTATTTGTATTTGAAATTATCTAATAAACTAGTCGAGGATATATATATTTTTTTTTTTCAAATCCTTTTTTATTGCATGTATGTGAGTTTTGTTGTATCATATCAACAAATAAATGTAATGTTCTATTTTTTTTAATAACTTATTATTAACTTAACTATGAATATTTCTCTGTATTAAGTTTAGTAAGTAAAACTGTTGTTTCGTTTAATTTTTGTTTTGAGCACATTATTCCTAAAGAAAATAAGGTGCTCGTCGAAACAGGTTGAAAAAATAGTGTTTTGAATATTGAAAGCATTAACTTTGTGGATCATCTTGATATATTATTTCGAGAAATAAAAATACTTTGTGTTCTGATCCACTCACATTTTTATTTAACCAACTAGTTTCGGCAACAACCTGTTGCCCTCTTCAGGGTTACATTAATTACTAATATAAATGTAACCCTGAAGAGGGCAACAGGTTGTTGCCGAAACTAGTTGGTTAAATAAAAATGTGAGTGGATCAGAACACAAAGTATTTTTATTTATCGAAATAATATATGAAAAAATAGTACCCAAAATAAAAGTGATTAAAATTTAGTAGGTGTTTTATTTATTTTAAGTAGGATAATATGCCTTAAATAATTTTCTTTATAATTATTACTGACTCATTGATGTATTTATAAGCACATTTGTTTTCAAAAAATTTTCTATATGCTTTCAAACCGCTACTTAAGGTAGAAGTTTTGCATGGATATCATACATACATATGTAGGTATAGCAACAATACAAAAACCATTAAGGTGAGTTGAGGCTTCCTTTACAAACTGGTTTCCTTTACTCACTAACTACCACATATACCTACATCTGCCTTGAGGTTTCCATAGTTTGCACACCTCTCATCTCTATACAATCTTAGTCGAACAACATGACAAGGTCATTCTATCATCAACCAAAGGTAAATTATAATTTACAAACATTAGAAAAATAATCAGGAATTTGAAAACTATTTTTATAATTCATTATTCTATGGGTATAATAAATTATTAAATATTTAATTTGTTAATTTATTTTTGTATGTCAAATGTTTAAAACATACCAGGAGAGAATACATATGTGTCTTTCATACTTCATATGTTAGGGGGATCTTAGATGTGTTCTATTTCTTCCCGACAAACATTAGACAATGTTAGAAAGTATCAGGATCGCAGAAGTGGCGAGGAGGTCTAGGAGGTAATATTCGCTTGGCTTGCGCCTGGTAGCTCGTTGCCGCGAAAACTCGTATTCTATGCCCATAGACCAACACATGTGGAATACGCACACTCCCGCGAGCTTACCTCGCAGAAGAGGCGCTACGAACACCTGTCGAGCTCTCTCTCACCCAAGCATGCCTCCTAGAAAGCGAGTGAGACAGAAGAACATATCGTCTTCTAGACCTACTCGATCCGTCAATGGCCGGATCGGGTACGAATTATCGAGTAGATACACACATGGCAAAAGTTCAATCTGCGAATACGAGAATTTTCACGATCGTGTGATCAATCATATCCTTTTGAAAAAGTGGCATTTTTTAGTCTAAGGCAATTTTTTTTAAATATTTTTTTGTCGACGCTTGCAACCCACGATTAGGTCACGTGTAAGTAGTGGAGTTAACTAGAAACTAACATAGATGATGACGCTGTATATACTGATCTGTATACATACACTCGCTAACTTTCTATTTAAGACGAAGGAAATTAATCAGAGACAGGTTTTAAAGTCAAATTATAAACTTGATGGTAATTTTTCATGGCCATTTATGCAATAATTTGAGAATGTGAAATATTTTGAATATCGATGATTCAAAAGTCAAGGTTTATGTTATTACAAAATTATTCAACTTTAATAATGATTTTAACTTTTTAACCTATCAGCGGAAGCTAAACTGGCAGTGCACAACGGAGTCCTGGTTCCAACTCTAATGTATGGAAGTGAAACATGGAGTTGGCAAAAGAAGGATGAAAGTAGACTGAATGCAGTCGAAATGCGATCTCTCAGAAGAATGTGCGACAAAACGATGTATGATAGATATGCGAATAGTGAAATAAGGAAGGAATGCAAAGCTGAGATAAGCATTATCGATAAAATTAAGAAAGGTGTGTTGAGATGGTTTGGACATGTGGAACGAATGAGTGACGAAAGAACGGTAAAACAAATTTATGAGGCGAATGTAAGTGGGAAAAGAAGCAGAGGAAGACCGAGAAAAACATGGCACGATCAGGTATGCCAAATACTTGAAAGTGGTCAGGTTAGGAGTCGTAACAATCGGCGGGTATGTATGAGGAGATGCATGAGCGTGGAAGAGGCGAAGAATGTTTGCAAGGACAGACAAGGTGTGGCGCTCTATTCTCTCTGCCTACCCCTGCGGGGAAGCGGCGTGATGGTTAGTTAGTTAGTTAGTATAATGATTTTAATACGATCAAAAACCTTTGTTGTTTTATTTTTGCAGCTAAGAAATTCTGACGGCTTAAGCAACAAAGAAATGTAATCATTTATTACGGCGAATTCATTACGTATAAAAAACATTTAATACGCTATTATGTTTGAAACCCAAAACAAAATTCTTTGTACTTCGTTTGTACATAAAATTCAAATTTACATGTAATGAAGGTACATTCTTCAAAACTTTAAAAAAAATTGAACGCGATAAGAAAGAATAACCTCTTTGAGAAAGGTATTAGTTTTCTTATTCTATCCTTTTCCGCATTCAATAATGCAAAGGGCACTGTGTCGTAATGAAGCTGTTTTATCTTAATCTTTAACTACGTGAAGATAAAGTGATCAGTCCTACGCTTCAGGTATGGGCCCAGAAAGGAACAACAGTTGAAAATCACTTCTATTTATTAATTACTCCCTTGGAAATTGAGCCCAGGACTTCCAGCATAATAGTCAAATACGCGAACCGTTATGGTACACAATAAAAAAAAATGAATGGTAAAAATGTTATTACAATTAAAGTCTGTTCGCTTCCTTAGCGAAGTATGTAGTCAGCGCGTTTAGCTACTGTACTGAAGGTCTCAGGCTCGATTTCAAGGGGGTAAAAATAAATATATCTGATTTTCCTATCTTATTTACAACATTTTGATTGTGTCCAAATACTTGTTCACAAATCTGGATTATCACACTAATAAAAGAAGTTCTGCTCAAAAAAAGCTTATTTTCATCTCACCAATAGATCTCTCTAGTGAAGTTCTAGTGATTCAAGAACAATGTTTTAAAATTGGTTCATATTTATATATGTATATATAGAATATCTAAGAATTTTAGTAGTGTGGTTGTCAATAATGGGTAGAATTAATGAATGTTACATGTATAAAGAAAAGGTCAGTATGGTTTACTTAAAAAAAAAGTGGAGGTCCAAAACATTACATTACATTTCCAAAACATTACATTTCCATTGTAAATGATTTTAAGTAATAGGGAATTCTAGCTTGTAAAATGTTACCTTTAGCGATTTGATGATTTCATATTGGTTTAACACAGGATTGGTCACGTTTTGTCACAACTTTAATTTAGATTTCGATAGAATACAGTAAACATAACAGAATTGCGTTTGATGGATTTTGTGTGCAGTGTTGAAAATTTAACTTTTTGACTTTTTGGTGAGGACCTCCATATTTTATATTTTTTTATAGTACTTTTAAATAATGTTTTTCTTTATGAATTCAGGGAATTAAAATATAGAATGGTACTGCAAATTTAATGGAATAATATTAATAAACATTCATACTTTTATCGCGTGTTTCTTTGACGCTTGAACCATTGTAAAGCGCTTTAGAAAACCTTATAATGGAAAAAACAAATTAAACAGGGTTGTCACACATAAATGAGTTCAGAATAAATAAATAAAAACCGTTTATATTAATAAAGATAATTAAGTACACAAAAATAAAAAGGTATTTTGGTTGTTTATTATTTTTCTGTCAATTAAAATGAAAAAATAAATAAATTTCATGATATTTTTTTATGCCTTGCAGGCCCGTTGTTCAAAACAGAAATTGAGATGAGTTAGACTGACCTCAAACAAAGAAATTCTGAAACTTACAAGAACAAGCGCCTCTTACGGATGGACCACAATCCGATTTACATGATTTATTAAACTTATTGGAGATGCCTTTTTTTGACATTTCATCAAAGATGAAGATATACTATTATATTAATGGAGATATTCCGCGACACGATCACCATATTGCCTCAATAAAAGATGAAGATATAGAAGAAAAAAGAGGAAGAGAAAAACTAAGAAAGAGTTATATGGAGTTGTTTTAAGAGAAAGCTTGATTCGTATCTTACAAAGTATAATAATATATGTGTATTATTTTATAAATATTTTTTTTATATTTTAATTCATCCCTGCAAATGTCAACATGATTTATTTATAAGTGCCTACTCCACAGCACAGTGAAGACGCAAGGTTCATTACAAACAAGAGATGCATGCAATCTTCAATGAAAAGTCTTGTTCCTCAGCAAACTCAATGCCAAATGAAGTCGTTTTGTTCATTAAATTGTGCACAGTGAACTACTTTGCTTTTAGTTTAAATTAAGTATCAGAAAATATAAACTAGAAACGTTTTAACTGTATTGCAATATTTATTGATTACACTACAAAAAATATTTTCTATGTTTGACGTATTCATTGGTAACTGTGATAAAAAATGGCCTTGATAATAATGTATTGTTATTATACAGTATTTACTGAATAACTTTCTAGATTTGTTGAACAGTGTTTAGAGCAATTCACGGAAATGCATCGGTATGTATATATATATATATATATATATATATATATATATATATATATATATATATATATATATATATATATATATATATATATATATATATATATATATATATATATATATATATATATATATATATATATATATATATATATATATATATATATATATATATATATATATATATATATATATATATATATATATATATATATATATATATATATATATATATATATATATATATATATATATATATATATATATATATATATATATATATATATATATATATATATATATATATATATATATATATATATATATATATATATATATATATATATATATATATATATATATATATATATATATATATATATATATATATATATATATATATATATATATATATATATATATATATATATATATATATATATATATATATATATATATATATATATATATATATATATATATATATATATATATATATATATATATATATATATATATATATATATATATATATATATATATATATATATATATATATATATATATATATATATATATATATATATATATATATATATATATATATATATATATATATATATATATATATATATATATATATATATATATATATATATATATATATATATATATATATATATATATATATATATATATATATATATATATATATATATATATATATATATATATATATATATATATATATATATATATATATATATATATATATATATATATATATATATATATATATATATATATATATATATATATATATATATATATATATATATATATATATATATATATATATATATATATATATATATATATATATATATATATATATATATATATATATATATATATATATATATATATATATATATATATATATATATATATATATATATATATATATATATATATATATATATATATATATATATATATATATATATATATATATATATATATATATATATATATATATATATATATATATATATATATATATATATATATATATATATATGTATATATATATATGTATATATATATATATATATATATATATATATATATATATATATATATATATATATATATATATATATATATATATATATATATATATATATATATACATATATATATATATATATATATATATATATATATATATATATAAACATATATATATATATATATATATATATATATATATATATATATATATATATATATATATATATATATATATATATATATATAAATATATTTGTGTATATTCTCGCACGGGCTTTCCTTAATGAGGTGTTCATAAAAATAATATTATGTATATTACAGTATTGTACGAAAAAAAGATATAATAAATAAAAAAATAATTATAGTATGCACAAAACATATTTTTCACATGAAATAATATTTGTATTTAAATAATCTCCATTGAACAAGTTGTGTAACATACGCCTTCTTACATATTAAAGCCTTTGAAACATAAACATATGTGTTTTAATTAAACGAAATATCCAAATAATATAGTAAAAATATTCATACAAGAGAATCTTTGTAAAACGGTTACAAACAATTAAGTTGCCTTAATATTATCGTTTGTGTTTTTTTGTTGTATAAATTAATCAGTCAATTTAACTTATCTTTGAAGCATTAGTTTTCAAAATGTAATATTTACATTTATGTAAAATATTCCCTGAACTAATTTGTTATAAATACCCACGAGTAAACATAGCGCAATAATTCTTCAAAGGTTTTTTATTTGTTAAAACCCTTATCCGCACCCCAATGGTGCATAGGGCACTGCTTCATATGAACACAGTGTTATCTTGATCGTTTACATACGAAGGAAAGGTGATCAGCCCTCCGCTTCAGGTACCAGTCCAGGGTAATATTGAATAAATTTTAAAGTGAAAAAATCACTTATATTTATTTGACCCCCCTGGGAATCGAACCCGGGACCTCTAGAACGGTAGCCGAGCGTGCTGACCATTACACTACAGAGGCTTCAAAGGTACATACATATAAATATACTCTCATAGAATAAAATAATTTATTTACAATTAAGATTATAGGCTAGGCTTTATTTTACTTTCGCAAATACTAAAATGAACTAAAATTTAAAATGATTGTTTTAGGGAAAGTCAATTTTTTTTTTAATGATTTTTTTGGCAGTCACCCAGTGAAAGAATGGTTCTACCAGTGCCAAGTCATACCTTTATCAACAAAAAGAAATATAAAGAAACATATTATATAATAAAAATGAATTATAAATAAAACAAACTTTAAATGCGTTTAGATTGAACATTTCAGAGACTTTGACCGCAATTATAGATGAACAATCAGAAAGAAGGATGAATACTTGGGTGGGGAGTTAAATTCCTGCCTATTTTAAGCTGTTTAGTTATCCTCTAATTTCATAAATTTGGGTCACTTTGTGGGCAAATTTGTGATTAAGATCAATTATTTATTCTTCGAAAATTACATAAGTTATAAGGGCGAGAAAAACAAAGCGACGCCAATAGACAAAGAGCGAGCACGACGTATAAACGTTTGAATTTTAATCTTATCTGAGCACACAAATATTGGTCTTCCACCCTTTATACACGATTTTAAAGGAATTACATGTGATGGGGACAATATTGTAAACAAAATAAAAGTCTATAAACTTCGTCTCTTTGTTCGTCTCGCAAACATTTATGAATACAATTTTAATACACAAATTCTTACAAAAAATACACAAATTTCGAAGGAACAATATATATGTAGTTCCAATACCATGGTTTAAAGTGGTATTTCAGCTCGAATATTTGCCTCAAATACTAATCAATATTGTTTAGACTCTGGTAAGTGTTTTTCCTAAAAGGTCACGTTTTTTTACGGTTTAAATTAAATTATTGAAAACCAATTAGATAATTGATAAATCCAATTATATTTATTTGAGAGTAAAAAGTCTTTTCTTTGATACTTTACAAGTAAGTTAGTTATTGAAAATTTGAGATAGATATTTAATATTTTGATTAATTTCTAGTGAGACTGGCAGCTTTTGTATAACCAAGGCTTGAAACGAATTCTTCTTTAATTGAATTGTTATTGAAATTCTTAATGTACTTAATAATTTATATAATAAGTAAAGAGGAAACGCTTAATAATACTCTCTAGTAAGTTCGATTTATTTAAAGAATGAAATAAACATGACAAATTATATTATTTTTGACATCTCATCAAAGATGAAGAAGAATATGGAAGTCTGAGCATTTACGGGGCTGACGAGCGTCATAGACTGGTTTAAGTTTAATCACTTTACACACGTGTTACATCCACCAATTCTTCCCATTATCGACAACCACACTAACCAAATTCTTGGAAGTTCAATATATATGAACCAATTTAGAAACCTTGTTCTTGAATCACTAGAACTTCACTAGAGACATCTATGGGTAAGATGAAAATAAGCTTTTTTTATTGAGCAGAAACTCTTATATGATCCTATAATGGAGATAATCCAGATTTGTGAATAAGTATCTGGACACACTCAAAATTTTATGACAAACTATATTGATATTACAGCATGAAATATTTTTTTAATATTTCATGCTAAAATATCAAGAAGATCAAAAGAACTCTTTAAAATAGGGTGGAATCTATGGTATTTTCATGCCAAGTCCATTAAAGACTATTTATGACATTATTATCGAAGAAAAATAATAATTGTTTTATAAAAAAAATATAAACCGTTGGGGGAGTTAATGGTTGAAAGTTATGGAGATTAAAATATCTAACACCACAACCATTCAGATTTGGTAAAAAATTCTTCTCAGACTATTATGCTAATCAGTAAAAAGATTTTTCATGGAAACAGGTTTTAAACCACTTTTTTTGTTTATTTTTTTCATTTTAGTTCGTTTTTAAATGACCTCATAAAAGCTCCCATTCAAGCTTTGGTTTTTCAATTATGAAACTCACGAAAGAAAAAACCTTTAAGGTGTAAGGTTAATGTAAAACGGAGAACATTTAACATCTAGGGTTTTTATCAAAGTTAAACAAGTCACACTCAAAGTTTTTATTGTATGAACACAGTTTTCTCACGGTATCGAGAAGGTTGAATAAAAGTATAATAACAATAAATTATGCGCATACCAAATAATGCGATTTCCTTATCCTGAATCCACCTACAAGAAAAGGGATGATTCACATAAATAAATTGCAAACCTTTCTCGCCCTATGTTTTCACCCATGATCGAATAAGACACATTTAAACATATAAAAAAAGTTTTCCGAATTTTATTTCGATAGGTAAGCTATAACTGTCAAGCCATTTATTTCATTTTACAGGAGACTTAAAAAGGTCCTTCAATATTTTAAAACAAGAGTGAGGTTTATTTATTTATAGAGTTATTTTATGTTTTACCCAAAATATACAGAAAAAGTCTTAGCATTTGGTATAATAAACAAGATGCAAAATATACGATTATTTTGACTCTTGTGTACGAGAATAAGTCTAATTAATAGTATGTAAAATAATTCTTTCTATTAATGTGGAAATAAACTCCATAGATAATAAGGAAATTATTGAATTTTCAGTAATAAATTAGCAATAAATAAAAACGTTTTATTTTATTTTGTAAATAAGAGTATGGAATTATTATCCCACCTTCAATAATAATTATAATAATCTTAGATAATTTATAAAGCACCATTTTCATATTGTCGTAGTAAGCTCATTTTGCTACCGTATTAGAGGCACCGGGTTCAATTATCGGTGGGGGGTAAAAATAAATTTTAGTGATTTTTCCCCCTAATTTTATTTAAAATTGCTTGTAAGCTGTGTTAATATGGTTTGGACATGTTAAACATTAATGTGAGGAAACAACGATAAAACAAATTTATGAGGCGTAAATTTACTTAGTCAGAAATAGGAGTGAGGAAAACCGAGGAAAATTAGGAATGATAGAGTATTTCAAAAACTTGAATGTAGTCAAGTCAGGAGTCGGAATAATCGAAGGGTATGTATGAGGAGATGCGTGAATGAAGAAGAGGCGAAGATTGCATTCTCCTGCCGGTGAGCAGCGTGATGGTTAGTTAGTTGGTTTTAGTTCTTTCTTCTGACGCTTATCCATAGACACTGGTCAACTCATCAAATTGATGCCGTGTTGATTTTATCGTTATTTATATGAGTGAACGGTGATCAGTTTTGCGATCCAAATAAATTTATTTTGTATTGAATAAATTAAAAACCGAATTGAATTTTGGAAACTAAATATGATATACCTGTCCGGTACTAAATATACCTGTCCGCCTCCGTAGTGTAATAGTCAGCACGCTCGGCTACCGTACTGGAGGTCCCGGGTTCGATTCCCAGGGGGGGTCAAATAAATATAAGTGATTTTTTCACTGTAATATTAATTCAATATTACCCTGGACTGGTACCTAAAGCGGAGGGCTGATCACCTTTCCTTCATATGTAAACGATCAAGATAACACTGCGTTTATATGAAGCAGTGCCCTATGCACCATTCGGTGCGTATAAGGGTTTTATTTAATATGAAGAAAAAAAAACATCACCATAATTTAAATACCAATACTTTAATAAATATGATTTAATGACGTAATAATTATAATTTGGATACTGAAAATATTAAATAATTTAACCAAATTGATCGTCGATTCATACACCATTTGTTTTATATTATTTATTGATTTGGCATTAACTTTGTAGAATGACATGTTGAGTATTAAACACTCGCACGCGGATCTGACTTGGGAGGATGCAAGGGAGCTGGCAGCCGACAGAAAAGCCTGGAGACAGTTTGTGGACTCCATACGCTCCACCTAGGGAGCGGATATGGTTATTATTATTATTATAATTTATCGTATTTTACGATAATAAACGACATTAATATAAGTACAATTATTTGTATAAAATTTGGTATTCCATTCAATAATAGTTGTACATTAAAATCCGCTTTAGTAATTTCTAATAATACAACATGAATATAGATTATCGGTGGATATGAAAATACTCTGGAAACGTCAATCAAGAACCATGTTATATCGAAATTCGATATGAACTTGTACGTGACATTGGTAAATTTATTTATATTATACTTAGTGAGTATTTTCGCCTTGTCAAAACCATATTTCACTTTACAACTGTCAATTTATGTTGTATACATAAAATATACCTTATATGGTGTACGGGGATGGACGAAAACCTCCTATCGCTTACAAATAACCAATTTTACATAAAACCTAATTAAAAGTTTGATTTTTTTATAATTTTGTGATAAAAAATATTAAAACAATACTCTCTTAATCATCCATCGTTCACTCTGTGTAATACCACTTAAAAACATGTGTACTTCATAACTACCGGTTTCGGAATAACCATTCCATCGTCAACTGCCAGCTCCCTTGCATTATCCCAAGTCAGGTACGCGTCCCGAAGTTCTGACGAAAACTGCCGACGAATTGTCAGCAGTGGTCGTCCTGGGTGCCGCGAACCTGATGCCTTGCAAAAGAAGCAAGCTTGATTAAGGCTCTCAGGAGGCATACGGAGTAGATGGCCAAGCGAACTGAATCGCCTTTTCTTGACGACAGTTGTGACCAAGATTGGTTGCGTTCTACGCCTTGTCTCTTCATTCCTCACAAAGTCAAACCACCGCACCGAATGTTCTTAAATAAATAAATATGGTAGTTGATTGATAAATAGGGGGAAAATCATAGATGAGATCATGCAAGGTGGTATGGGCATATAGGACGCAGAGAACCCGAGCATGTAGTTAACCAAGCAATATAAATGGGTCTTCCTCTAAAGTTATCTAGATGAAGACCATAAAATTCATGGGTGCTGCAGAAAGATAACATGATTCGAAGGCATGGCCTAGGTGACGTTGTCCAGGACAGAACGACCTACAACCTGAGGACGAGGAGAGCTGACCCCAGCAGTCTACAAAGACATTAAGGATGTAGCCATGGAGAAGAAGAGATCATGCTAGGCTATGCGAGATTGAATTTTATATTAAACTACAAAGATAACTCAATTTCGTTTAAAATGTCAGAAATAAAGTTTTATATCGATATATTAAAAATACTTGGCGTTCGTTAAAAGCGTGATGTAGAGATTGTACGGGATATGAAAATACACATGGAGTACCAACGCAGGTATGTTTAAATATCTGTTCGGCTATTTACCGCTTCGTCGAGTCGAATGCCGTTCGTGGAATCACGGATGCAGTCGGGCGTCTGCGTTACCGAGATCCGGTTTATCCAAAGTGAAAGTGGCGGTCTTTCGACGTTCTAGGAAACGCGTCTGAAGTTTGCCCGTAAGTGGGACAAATCCTCCATCCATTAGTATCTCTGGGATTATGCAATCCTGGTATTTCTCCGAGCTTCGGTCGCTCGTTGCCTTGCTGTCATGGTTCTCGGAAATTAATATTTAGTCAATGGTGTGACGTAAATTGAATTTACATAGCAGCTGACAATGAAGACTGCTATCATTATGTCAGTATCAAAAATCGATCTCGGTTAATAACTGCGAATTATTTCTACCAATAAAAAAACTGTATCAATAAGCATAACTTAGAAATTACTCAAATAAATTTATTGATTTTTGATCTAAAATACCGCAAAAAACAATAATATTAACTTGCAAATAAAAAAGAATGTGGATTTTTTTAGGATAGTACTATAATTTCAATAAAGTTTATATTAAGAGCCATATTTTAACCTGAACAGCATAATGAGGTTCAAAATTAAGTACTTACATGAATACTACAAAAAAAGAATATGATAAGTATGACTGTGGGAACTCGTTAATGTAACTTTAGAAATAAAATTAGCGCAATACATAATAACACAACTGTTCTTCTTATGATGTACTTATGATTTACGTAGATATTTTCACGATTTATATTGCTTTAAGAAAAATGAACTATGCAGTAATTTAAAATAAATGAAAATAGGAATTATCGTTTTTTTAGAATCTTAAATCTTAGGTTATTCACTGCTTGCATTATAATTTTATTGCAGCGTTTCATTCAAATACGCGAGAGTTTTTTCATACTCTTTTTTTCTTTTCCACTTAACAAGACTGAGCCACAGCAATGCGTGACTGAGTACAGCTAGTGGATAATAATTATGAAATCCGATTTTCTCTAATACTCTTCTTTTAAGATACTTATTGTATGGTTAAAATTGATTCTTATTTTTTACAAATGACAACAGAATGAAACATATTTGAAATGATTAATAAGTGCTGTTAAAATTATCTTTTTTCTAATTTCAATGGAGAAGGTTCATTCGTCCCCTTGTCAAAACTTTGTTACGCCTTTCCATAATTCTCATTACATGCTACGTTTATTAAAATTTAGAATAAATCCCACTTAAGTCTTTATTGAGAAGCCTCCCCACCTTTATTATAATAAAAACCTCTTGAGTTTAAAAATCTAGGGAAATTATATTTTTGCAAAACTTTTTATTGTAATACGCCTGACATTGAGAATCGAGAAGAACAAAGAGACCAAACGTATTCCTCAAATATCTTACTTCCGCGTGGTAATCTTTAGTGGGTACAATTTGAACATCATACAAAGTTCAAGGGTAAATATTTCCGTATTAATGGTATAAACGTAGTATTCAAGTCATTGCGAACGAAACGATTTTTTTAATTAAATGGTTTTATAAGTCATTATTTTATTCAGGTATAAACTTTGGAGTAATATCAATCAAATTTCACTTGGTAAATACAGCTTTATTATTAATGATTACGCAGACTTTTGACACCACCAGTTTTAAGTTTTGATTGATCTTGTCGTGCCAAGTATCTGTCGACCGTTCTCGGTTTATTCTCCTGCTCACATTCGCCAAATATACATTTTTAGTCATTCTCTCCTTACCCATTCGCTCCACATGTCCATACCACCTTAAAAAACTCTACTTAATATTTTCAACTATCTCTAGTTCACACAAATATACATACGGTGAAATTAATTTGATACTGGGTGTGTAAACATATAATATTAGTTTGTTTATATTCGCTTTTAAGGAAATGAAAATGTTTGTGGGAAAAAAAAGTGACGTAGAATAACAGAGCTAGTCACAGTAGTCAAGGTTCTATAGTGTGACCTCACATTACATTAAATTGAATATCTTTATCAAAATCTGTAATTTGATCCTTGTGTTTTTACTTTTAGTAGTACAAACAGTCCTCCTCAGTAGTGTAATGGTCAGCATGCTCGGCTACCGTTCTGGAGGTCCCGGGTTCGATTCCCAGGAGGGGCTAAATAAATATAAGTGATTTTTTCACTGTAATATTAATTTAATATTACCCTGGACTGGTACCTGAAGCGGAGGGCTGATCACCTTTCCTTCGTGTGTAAACGATCGAGATAACACTGCGTTTATATGAAGCAGTGCCCTATGCACCATTGGGGTGCGGATAAAGGTTTTATTATTATTATTAGTACAAACATATTATGTTTTTGTGTTTACAAAATCTGTATACGCGGAGTCATTTTTTATTTAATTTTATGGAAAATCTTTTAATGCCATTAATCTAAAATGATACTGATAAATATTCCATCTCACGATCCTTTATTTACTAACAATATTCAATAAAAACCTTTTAAATTCCAGAACTTTATTTATACATCGTCAATACATTGTCAGATCGAGAAATGGTCACGTTTTACCGTCGAGAAAATACTTTATTACTAGAAATAAAATGTTTCTATGATTTTTCTTCAAACCATTCATTCTATATAATCTGAAAAATGTTACGAAGTAAGGAAAATATCATTCACAAATACATTTGGAATCTGATGTTATTTTTACGAAATTAAAAATCTTGCTATTATTTCAAGAAACTATTACTTGTTCATTTTTAATGATAAATGTAATAAAACAGTTTTTAAATTTTTTTTACATGTATAAACTGAAATTATATAGTTAAATTATATATATATATATATATATATATATATATATATATATATATATATATATATATATATATATATATAAAATTTATAAAATAAATTATAGTAAAAGTATATTTTTTTTACTATTTATAGTAAAATTATAGTAAAAGTATATTTTGTCCGCCTCCGTAGTGCAATGGTCAGCACGCTCGGCTGCCGTTCTGGAGGACCCGGGTTCGATTCCCAGGGGGGGTAAAAATAAATATGAGTGATTTTTTCACTGTAATATTATTAAATATTACCCTGTACTGGTACCTGAAGCGGAGGGCTGATCACCTTTCCTTCATGTGTAAACGATCAAGATAACACTGCGTTTATATGACGCAGTGCCCTATGCACCATTGGGGTGCGGATAAGGGTTTTATTATTATTATTATTATTTACTATATACTCCGCCTCCGTAGTGTCACGTCAGCACGCTCGGCTACCGTTCTGGAGGTCCCAGGCTCGATTCCCAGGGGGGGTCAAATAAATATAAGTGATTTTTTACTCTAATTTATTTATTAAATATATAACCCTGGACTAGTACCTGAAGCGGAAGGCTGATCACCTTTTCTTCGTGTGTTAACGATCAAGATAACACTGGGTTTATACGATGCAGTGCCCTATGCACCATTGGGTGCGAATAAGGATTTTAAAAACATATATACTGAAATCTTGCATTCCGACATGCGTATATTACTTGGGAAGTTTGTTACCTAGATTGATAAAAAAATGTTTAATTTATATTATGATATCAAAAATGATTTATTCGCATAACTACATCCTTGTTTTTGTCGACTTGCTAAGAGAACTTGAAAAACATTGTTAGTTCTGAATGCCAACTACTTTTGATTCACAATGCGATAAAACTATGTCGTACTTTGAGTTATAGTTAAACAGGATATTAAAGTTGATCAATCATATCGACGTGCCCTACGTAAAGTGCTCTAACACCATTTTTGCCAATTTTGAGATATTTGGTGTATGTTATCAACTGCCGTTATCTACAAATATAAACAAACAAAAAATAAATTACGCCTAGTTTTCAGGCGTATAAGACGGTATCTACATCGAATTTTCGAAATGAACTGCACTCCTAAAATGCTAACTACTCAATTTTGACAAAGCATAAAGTTTTAAAACGATTTAATATATTATTTTATCTTGTTTTCGAAAGAATAATACCAGTTTAGAATTTCAGATAAAACTATTAATTAATAATAAAAAATACGTTAAAAAAATCTTCTAAGCTCTCTCCTGTAAAGTAACAGATTTGCAGATAGAGTACTTTACGTAGGGGCCGTCGATATATGCGACAAAATAATTTAAAAATGTAATGTGACAAGCTTTATATCGCTCACTCCTTTCAAGAACGTCATAAATCAAAAATCGTCAGTTTTGAGTTGTACATGTTTAGTAATGCCCAGAAAATGTACTATATCCCAGCAAAAGCGGCATATTTTTTACTTAATATTTACCCGCTACAAGGCAGAAAGTGTTATTTTTGCATTTTAAAGAAAAGGTATTGTTTAATTATTTTTTAAAATATACTAAATATTTTTCAAATGGAGAAACAATATTCAGGTTTTACCTAAAAAGATCTATTGCACAGTAAAAGTTAAATAAGTGGCTTGATATTTATTTTTAATACATTGTATTTTATGTTTGAACTTTAAAAACGTTCTCCTGAAAAATCAAGTTTTTTGTTTTATGACGTTCTTGAAAGGAGTGAGCGATATGTATTTCGAATAAACAAAAATTGAATGTTCTTTTAAATTATCGCTATGAAATAAATAATATTTTATATTGATTCGCCAGTCATTTAGTGGTAATATCTATCCATTTTCAATTTCAATTTTACTTGGTAAATTCCACTATTTTTCAAAATCTAATGTGACACGTGTTTCGTTGTATTTCGCAACATTTCCGAACACCGTATAAAAATTATGCAGTATGCATCGAAACACGTGTCATAATAGAGTTTAAAATGGTGGTATTTACCAAACAAAACTTTGTTTCAATAATACCTACTCATAATCCTTTGAAAACAAATCAACTTATTACGATAGGAATTTGGAAAAAACTCGAAATGACACTGGGAGAAGAATATTTAAATATATTTTTCTCTGTAAATAATATTTTCGCATGTACGAGTATCATTTACATATATATGTGCAAGTTTCATGCGAACCAATTAAATTTTATTTTATTATACTGATTAGTAAAAAAATGTGAAAAATGTGCGATAAATATCTATAAATTATTCGTTTATTTCACCACTAAAATATCTGATGATATATACAACCTCAATAGCCATCCTTGCAAAATAATTGCATTACATTCCAAGGCAAAAATATCATTATTTTAATCTAAGAAATACTTCAAATGATGGATCAATTAAATACTTATATAAATTAGTTTTTCGCATTGAATAATTTTTCTAACACGATTCGTCTTGTCCATGTTATTATATTGTAATAATATAGGTTTGCGATCGAGGTTTAATTTTAATATCAACAAAATAAATAAAAATTAATATTAATTTTATAGGAGCTCTCAATATGACTGATTGATTGTTCAGACGTTTGTGTTTTTTTACCGTGTGAATTTTTATTATTACATTTTATGTTAGAGTAATTTTTAGCCCTGTTCATTATATAAAAATTTTATGGTAAAATTATCAAACTAAACTAAATAGAGAAATAATGAAAATAAAGTTTGACTTCAAAAGAATGGTAAAAAAAAACATTTGAGGAACGATAAAAATACTTTTAAATTAATAAAAAAAAATATTTCAAAATCTTGTAGTTGGAAAACCAAAAGCAGTATTTAATAATTCAACTTTTTTCCTTTTAATTGGAGTGTGTATTCTATCTTATTTCTATAAAATGATTATGATTTGGTTATCTTATTTCTGTAAAGCGTACCATATTTTATTTTATTTTAACATTATAAAAAATAATTTACATTACTAATTTATTAAACCATATTCCATCGCAGGTTTTGTTTTTTGGTGTAATCCTTTATGTTTTCTCCTCGGCTAAAAGCACCAGGCGTACACGAGTGTCGAGGAGTGTTCCTCGCTATACTGCTGAGGTCCCGCTCTAACCGAGTGCAAAACCGGTCGAAGCAACGTAACCAACACTATCCCGTCAAGTCACTCTTACATTGAAAGGCGTATTCGAATTGGAGACACTTGTGTCTGTAAAGAGCACACAAGGCCACCTCACCTCACCTCATTCACCTGTCGTGCTTCCTTTACTCCTGGTAGCGTTGAGTTGTGTTGTGAGGGAGTCCCGCCTAAGTAGTTGAGGAGTAGGCGCGTCACTCACTCACTCACTTCACAGTAAAATTTATTAGAAAGGGAATAATTTCAGTTTAAAGTTAAATTAAAAGTATTCATTTTTAAACATTATTCATACATCAAATTAATAATATTCATATGTTTATAACGACAAAGGCGACTGGTTATAATTTACTATCCATTTATAATTTTTCATTAAATTATTCATATAAGTTATGATTTAATTTATAATTTATTCGCTGAGCTAATTTAATATGCGTTTTATGTATACATAAAGATGTTGTCAAAAATCAAAAAAAGTGTTTCAATCTAAAAAAACTGGTTGTTTTGTATATGTTACTGTACCTACCTAAAATATCGTGTTCTTATATAAAGTGCTATTTTATATTAAACGATTGGCAGTACCACGTTTTTAATATAAAAAGGCCGTTGTAATAAAAGAATACTTTAAAAAACTTAAAACATTGTCATACGTTTACAAAACAAAATGTAAAACAACAAAAAACTTTTAAAAAAACATAGGTATATCTACTTGTACGAGTATTTAAGAGATTGACTGCTTTTCAAACAAAATCGGCTTCTTGTCCTGTGGTAAGTGTCGCGGACTATAACATGCAGTTCTGGGATAATAAATTGTTTCAATATGTCAATAAATTTCGAATAATTTGTCAATATGTTTAAAAGGTATATAAAATGACTTTTTAAATAAGTGGTCTTGTTAACAACAACCAAAAATACAAATGAGACGTTAATATGTTCGACGTAAAAAAATCGATCGTCCTTTTATTTTTCAATACAAACTTTAGTTGTGTTTCACTATTTTAAGGGAATGTGAGGTCGGATACACTTACTTACTGTCTCTATTTCTTGAACAACTTGCACTTATCATGTTTTCGCCGCATTGTTAACAAAAATATTCTTTGATTTTATAAACAGGTACAAGACCTTTGCCTAAGCAGGCTTGGCGTATCCAAATTGCACCCCGGGCCGCATCGCGACCTAAAATTTTCCGAAGGGCCGCATACAGACAGTAATATATATATATATTTTTTAAATAATCATATAATTTTATACTTATTGTTTTTTTGTAAGTATTATAAATATTTTTGGATGCAGATGTAATCGGAAAATCCAATCAGGGTACAATTGTGAAAAAAAAACATTACTTCGTCCAATGAGAAGAAAACACACATTGATTCATCAAAAAATGTATCTGTATAGTAATAAACATTATTATCAATTTTAATTATATTTTTTTATATTAGGATATGAATCAATCAAAATTACCATTTTTTTTTTTAATAACAATTTATCAATGGCCACTCAGTGTGAGATTTGAGTTTCTTTTCACCAAAATATATGCTTTCTTGGACCCGATATCAATGTAATTACAGAAACTTCATTAGTTTAAATAACTAAAATATGATTTAAAATACATTCTGAAGGAACCGATATTAAAAAAAATTGTCGTACATGACTACGGGCCGCGGGTTGGTCAACCTTGGCCTAAAGACTAGATTCAATTAGGAAACGTTAAATAGTCAAAATCACTAAAAGTTGCGATTAATAGTTCAAAATAAGTTTATCCTTATTCGGAAAAGTATGTGTGTCCACACAAATATTTTTTTATTTCACTCGAGGAACGAAGAAGTGTATACATACATGTACAAACATGCCTTTCGGCAACTTAAACTTAATCTAAATTTTCACAGAAAATGTCTGTCAAACACCTAGGCACTATGCTACCCTTAATAGATATTTAAATTACTCTACCCGGTTTGGCGTGAAATACTTACCTTTTTATCGCACGCACGCAGAATTCTTGAAAACAATTTAGGCCTGACGCAGACGCGCAGTTTTTTAACGGTATAAAATAATTCACAACATTTTGAGTGGGTCTAAATACTTGTTTACAAAGCTGGATTTAATCCACGTAGAGTTGTTTTTACATTTTGATAGTTTTATGGTGTTTCCTAGTATGTGAAAATAATCCGGGGTTCATCCAGGGTCAATCCAGGGTTACAACTAAAAAAATCCTTAATTAAATATAGAAGGCTGTTGTGAACTCATAGTTTAGCCATCGTACGCCTCTAATAATTACCTACATTATTTCGTTGTATATTGTGAAATCTTAGTTGAAAATAATACCTTCTAAATTCAGTAAACAGTCCTCACACCAGAAGTTCTATATATTGATAAAAAAAAATGATACAAAAATTTGTAAAAATAACCAATTTTCTGGTGCGATTTATTCAGAAATAAAGAAAACTCCAAACCATTATTTTTTTTATCAAAACATGTTATGATGAATTAAAGTATTACTTTAGTTCAAAAATTCAATTTTCGAGATATTTTGATACATGCTTTTTAAATTTTACTGTTACAACAGATGAAAACAGATTACATTACATTTTTTTACGAAACATAAATCGTATTATTTTTTGACGTCTTATCAAAGATGAAGAAGAATATTCTGGGCAATAACGGGGCTGATGACCGTGATACGCTGATTTAAGTGATCACTTTACACACGTGTAACGTTCACCAATTCTACCCATTATTGACAACCACACTACTCAAATTCTTAAAAGTTTTATATATATTAACCAATTTTCAAATAATTTCTTGTATCACTAGAATTTTACTAGTGACATCTATCGGTGAGATGAAAATAAGCTTTTTATTGAGCAGAAATTATTTTATTAGTATTTGAGGTCCGAATCCTGGAAACATGAGAAACGCAAGAAAATGTCATTTTTATTTATATTATTTTAGCTTATAATTAGAGCAGTTTATTTATTTACTACATTTTGAGTATCTCCAAATACTTGTTGACAAATCTGGATTATCTATTCTTCTTCATCTTTGATGAGATGTCAAAAAATATGAGAAGTAACTCCTCTAATTGGAGATAATCCAGATTTGTGAACAAGTATTTGGGCACACTCAAAATGTTGTAAATATAAATCAATCGCAAGATGTGCGTGCGAGATGTCTCTTAACATATAATTCATCCATCGTATGTACAACTTATTAAATTCATGTAGCACCTTCTACCAGTTTTACATAAAGTAACAGAGTTTAGAGAACACTTTCAGGAATTCTCTGAAAATTGAAAGGCCTCGATTTAGGTAAAGCGCGGAAGATGAAAAGATCAATATAAGCACAATCTGCGAAAAGACAAAGTTTCTTTGAGAATTAAAACAATTCTCCATAACATGAAACTTGCTTTCGTATTATGAAATACAAGGTATGTTTTCTTTTATTATCAATTCAATGAAAATACACGATTCGCATAATCTTATTTGTAAAAAAAACATGGAACAGACTTTCAATGTATTTCAATTATTATTATTATGTACAAATACTAGATTTTACAAAGGATCTTTATTAAGATTTTTTATAAATGTCTCAACAGAGAGGGAAAAAATGGGAAGGAATAATTAAGGCCCTATAAACTATAAATCGAAGAAAAAAATTCTAAACCCAGGTAGCATTTGAAGAAATTGAATTTTCTGGCTAAAACACCGTTTATGTATTGATTATTTTTTTCAAAATACTCGTAGATGTATGGTTTTGAAACACAAAGAGTTATTAAAAGTAAGGAGGAAAAAAATTCAAAAATATTTTTTAATGTGTAACTAGTTTAGCTTCCGAAACTAGCAGTCATTAACAAACTCAAGTGGTATAAAAACAAGTGTTTCCTTAATCATTGTCACATGTCTTACTAAAGTGAATGCCGAAACAATAAATAAAATACGTTTTATTCTATGGTAGTAATTTTGAAACAACAGTTGTTTCGAATGTGAATTATCATGAATGACAAGAGGTTCGTTTCATCATTCTTTGATGGTGTCGCCTTAAGGGCTGTCTTGTATACATGTCGGGTGAAAGCAGCCCTACAAACTCAATTATTGTCATAAGCCAAAATGCTAATTTCACTGATTATTTCAATTGATACAATTTGGTATATGATGAAGTGTGAGAATATGGTATCAATGATAACAGACCGGGAGATGACACAGTACTAACAACGTTTAATTACAGTGTTTGTCTTAATTGAATGTGTGTAATTATTATTCATATACGACAATTATGAAGGCGGATCATAGAGACATGTTACCGCAAGCATTAAGGAAGCGAATTTATAATGGTATTATTCGTAAAACATCTAATTTGGCAATTCGCGAACATATTAAGAATCGCTCGAAAATTAATAAATATTATTTACTTAGCAAATTGCTTGAGATAATTAAAATTTCTCTTATTGGTCAAATTAAAATGAAACATAACATTTTTCTTACATTCAACAATTTTTAAATGTGAAAATGATTTTTCTCGTTATTTTGAATAGAATTATAGAGTTCTTCAAATTTATCGCAGACAAAAAATCCATTAAGCTTAACATTTTTTTTTGTTGTGAAAAATGTTATGCCTGAATTATAGATATGGATAAAAATTCATATTTATTTTTACTTACAAATAATTATATCTGGTTTCAATGCAATAAATATACTGAAAATATTGACAAATTAACATTTTATTTTCGGGGTAATCTTAATTATTCTCAACAAAAAAAAATCACCCTCTGGATTTTTAACTTAAGGACAAATATGTAAATATACATATACAAAAAATTTAAAAGGCAAAAATTAAGAAGTACATAATTTACACGAAGGCTTTTTTGCATGTTTTTTTCTTTAATAACATTTCTTGGTGGAACTGCATTTTATATGATAAACCATCAACTACATAGTTTTTTTTTTACTTTTATTTTATTGGACTAGTGACTGGGTTTTGCCGGTACCAACACCAGTCTTATAATGTCGGTAACGATATTGTTAAAAAAATTATCGACAAGGACTGACGAAAATTAATATATTAACTAAGAGACCTCCCTAAAGTAGAAACTAAAAGTAATGTTACCCTGTGTCACTGAAAAAACTTTTTAATTTCCCTACGTTCATAGTGTCGCTTACTTCCTTATCGTAGGCAACCGACGACTCGTCAGGTTTTACTGTATCAAAGTTGAATCAAACATTGTAATAAAACCGACAAATATCTCACTAAAAACACTTTATTTATCCCATAAGTAGACAAAGTATTTGTCTTCTTAATATTGTTGGGAAAAACAGTGCTTTGTTGATAAAAAGCGGTAAAAACCGTTTAAAACTAATGTCAAGCAAGGTAACTGAAAAAGAAAACATGAGTTTGCTCTTTTATTTCGAAATTTCCCGCCATAAGCGATATTGTTAACGAACTTTGATTCCCGCCAATGGGCATTTTCTCTAGCCGTCGACCAATGAAAACAGTGCAAAGTAGGTGACCTTGTGGCGGTCAGCGAATCACGTCTTAGCACAGTTCTCTTCTTGAATCGCTTCGCTTTCACAAACGCGCCATGATCGTTTTTGGAGCATTATCTGAATGGACGATTTATTTAATAACAGCGCTTGTAATAACGATTTTATAAGTATCTTCTCGTGAGGTTATCGTAATTACCATCGGTCCACGATCGGGCGATACCGCTGAACACAATATTACAGCTACTTTCTTTTTACAATGATTTCAAGAAATAACCATTTCACTTCCAGAATTTATTCAAACTTTCGGAATCATGTTTTTGCTGCAGTTATTGGTTATATAATTTTATAAGGCGAAATTGAAGAAATACATAATTCAAATGAAGTTTTTTCTTAAAAAGTTTTTTACTGACATTTATAGGTGGAACTGCATTTTATATGTCTATCACAACCATCATTATGGTTATCCATCCATTACATAGTTTTTTTTCACTTATATTTTATTTGACCAGTAACTGGTCTTCGTTGATACCGATAAATATACATATATATACGCCTCCGTAATGTAATGGTCAGCACGCTCGGCTACAGTACCGGAGGTCCTGGGTTCGATTCCAAGGAGAGGGGGGTCAAATAAATAAAAGTATGTTTTTCACTGTAATATTTATTCAATATTACCCTGAACTGGTACCAGAAACAGAGGGCTGATCACCTATCCTTCTTGTGTTAACGATCAAGATAATACTGCCTTTATAGTTTGCAATGCCCTATGCACTATAGGGTGCGGATGAGGTTTATTAGAAATACAAAAATCTACAAAATCTTGTTTGATTAGAAATATAAAAATCTACAAAATCTTGTTTGATTAGAAATATAAAAATCTACAAAATCTTGTTTGATTAGAAATATAAAAATCTACAAAGTCTTGATAAACTTTCACGTTCTTATTGTGAAAATCAGTTGCATACCATAAATTTAAAAAAATATTTTAAGGACGGTGAAAAAATTCCACCAATTACAGTTTTTTGCTATTACTGATTTTCACCTCATACGGGCTGGCAACATTGCTATTCAATCAAATACTCGTATATGTCGCTCACTTCTTTCAACAACGTCATATATCAAAAAACGTCAATTTTCAGTTGTGCATGTTTCCGGAATGCACTGAAAATGTACTATATCCCAGCAAAAGCGGCATATTTTAAACTTAATATTTACCCGCTATAGAGCAGAAAGTGTTGTTTTTGCATTTTGAAGAAAGGGTATTGCTTCATTTTTTTTTAAATACTCAATACATATTTTTCAAATGCAGAAAAAACATTCTGTTTTTACCTTAAAAGATCTGTTGCACAGTTAAAAGTTCAAAAAGTGGCTTGATATTTATTTTTAATACATTATATCATATCCTTAATCTTTAAAAACGATCTCCTGAAAACTCAAGTTTTTGATATTTTATGATATGACGTTGTTGAAAGGAGTGAGCGATGTGTCTATACCTACCTTAATATTTCCGAACGTCTACCAATTATGTTGTCTTTACGACAATTTGATGTTTATCGTAAACTTTGATTATTTTACTATCCGACAAACTGTCGCCAATCGCGTAAGTTACATACGGCCAGAATGGAACATACTACGCCCGTTTTATTGCCGACTTGCATTCCAGTCTTATGAATATGAAGTTATTAATTCAGCATTTGGTCGTTGAGCCTCGCGTTTCACTTTTTACATTATGCGTTGACACAAGCGACGCCATTACGAAAATGGCAAAATACAATTCCAGTCTGTGTGACGTCACAACGGAAATTTTGCACACCCACACTGCCGAATAGTGACGCGATAAGTTTGTGAATGTTGTTAAATGTTTTAATAGTTGTTACAGGTTTCATATCGTATTCATCCTAAGAATAAGTGCGAATCGTTTCAAAATTGCTTTGTTTAATATATTTTACTCAGATAATATTTAAGAAGCTATTTTGATCAGATAAATGGTTAAATAATAAATAAATAAAACCTTTATCCGCACCCCAATGGTGCATAGGGCACTGCGTCATATAAACGCAGTGTTATTTTGATCGTTTACACATGAAGGAAAGGTGATCAGCCCTCCGCTTCAGGTACCAGTCCAGGGTAATATTGAATAAATATTACAGTGAAAAAATCACTCATATTTATTTTACCCGGATCCTCCAGAACGGTAGCCGAGCATGCTGACCATTACACTACGGAGGCGGACAAATGGTTAGGTGAGGTTATTCTCCTTATCATTAATCATTTAATTTATTTAATATCTTCTTCTAACCCTTAACAGCACAAGGCAGGGTGATCGCTCCTGCGCTTCAGGGACCATTCCAGAACAAAATCACTATTTTTTTTTCACCCCCCTTCGGGAACGAAACACGGGACCTCCAGCATGGTAGCGAAACACGCTAACCATAACACCACGGAGGGGGATAGGTTAGGTTAGGTTAGTTAGTTGTTACAAGTTTCACACTGTATTTCTCGTTATAATAAGTGCTAATCACCATCAAAATAACTTCATAAATATTATGCATAGTCCGCCTCCGTAGTGTAATGGTCAGCATGCTCGGCTACCGTTCTGGAGGTCCTGGGCTCGATTCCCAGGGGGTTTAATAAATATAAGTGATTTTTTCACTCTAATATTTATTCAATATTACACTGGACTCGTATCTGAAGTGGAGGGCTGATCACCTTTCCTTCATGTGTAATCGATCGAGTTAACACTGCGTTTATATGAAGCAGTGCCCTATGCACCATTGGGGTGCTGTAAGGGATTTATTATAGTTGAATGGTTATGATTTTAGCATATAAAAAATCGTAGATGTGAATAAAACTTAAGTTTTTATAAACAAGTTTATATTTTTTTCAATTATTCGTGATAATTTTTTCTTCAAATTCAAGTCATTTAAATTCTTATTTTTAATCTTCTTACGTAGAAAACAAAACCTTTAACCACTCTCATTAATTCCTCTCCTTTCCTTTTCCTTCCTGCAAATTCTTTTTTTTATACCCTTACCCTTTTACTCCCTTCCTCACACACACACACTCCCACTCATTTTTTTATCTCTTAATGTTTTCATAGTTATTATAACATAAATGTGGAATTGTTTAATTGGCTTTATTTTTATTAAAGTAACTGTTTTTGTTAATGTAATGTAATGTTTATTATTGTTAATGTAACTATTGTTTATTATATACTTTTTTAAATGTAAAGCTTTACGATTCCCGAACAAATAAAATAAATTTAAGTATGCGCGTAAGTAAACAATTTAGTAAAATATAAAAATAATAAATAAAAACCCTTATCCGCACCAAATGGTGCATAGAGCTTGCTTCATATAAACGCAGTGTTATCTTGATCGTTTACACATGAAGGAAAGGTGATCAGCCCTTCGCTTCAGGTACCAGTCCAGGGTAATATTAAATATACACTTATACAAGAAATTGTAAAAGTTTTTTTTTCCTTTCGCATAAATCGATAATGCCCCTCTTCTTGAACTCTATCAAAAACTTTCTATTCCTTGATCCGACGAACATTAAAAATTAGACCCAAAGCGCCGATCTTATTAATAACCAAGAACGTTTGAACACAAATCTTTTAAAATATCTAGAAATTTTATATACAGGATGGCACACAATTAATCACACTATCGAAAGATGTTATAATTTTTGCAAATGTGGTCGTACGTCAATCATATTTGACATTTATGAACTAGACAGCCGCAGTATACAAACAAGTTTAAGGTGGCGCAAAAATAATCATTCAATTTTGTTATTAAAACAAAATTGGATCACTCTGTACAAGTACCTACAGAGGTAATGAAAGACATTTTTGTTTGACTGTATAGCTCCAGAACGATACGTGCGCCCCTGTATATATATCATATCCTTGTGATCCTTGCAAAATAGCGCCGAAGGCTAATCAAATCCAATTTATAAGTATCCAATCTGCAACTCACCCAAGTTATTTTTTGGTTCAACGAACGCGTGTCGCTTACTTCTCACTTCAAAATAGAAAAATACTTTCGTATATTTTTCCTATGTTTTTCCGATGGGTGTTTTTTCTTCTCAGTATATCCGGATTCAGAAATTTTGTTTTTAATAGTTGCCTCCAATATATTAAAAAATATATTTTTCTAACTGTGGCAACAAGCTTTTCTCTCTCGGATATTTAGGTAATCCATCAAATCTGCCGCCACCAGCCTCCATCTCTAAGACGCCATACTAGCTCCCTCCACGTGTTGTGAAAATAAAAATATTTTTTTACTACTAAGGTTTCCAAACTGATTACGCCATTACCACTAGTAGATATAAATCAGATCATCAAAATTATTCACAAATCTGGATTATATCCAATTACAGGAGTAATTTTTCATATTATTTTTTGACACCTCAACATCAAGAAGAATGAACAAGAATATAGAAGCCTAGGCATCTACGGGGCTAAAATTTATTCCATCTCACTAATAGATGTCTCTCGTCAAATTCTAGTCATTCATGTACTTATGGTACACGAGTGTAAAGAGATCCCTTAAACCAGCCTGTGATGGTCGTAAGCCTCGTAAATGCCCAGACTTCCATATCCTTCTTCATATTTGTTGAGATGTCAAAAAATAATATAAATCTGATCAATCCTACTTTCAGAACATGGGTCATGTTAAAAAAGTGTATTCACAAAATGTCGCATAAAAACAAAGAAGCTTATTATTACATTATTTTTACATCTCAACATAGGTGAAGGTAATTATGGAAGTCTGAGTATTTACAGGGATTATGACCTAACATGTGCTAGTTTAGTGATCATCTTACATACGTTCACCATACTACTCATGATTGACAATTACAATTCTCAAATTTATCAAAACTCCTAAATATATGATCAATCTCATGACACAGTATATATCAGTTCACGACAGCCATCTATATTGAATTAAGAAAACTTTTATTTAGTAGAGATCTTTATATTTGTACGAACGATCAAAATTCAGATTATTTTCGCACACTGGGAAACTCCTAAAAATATGATTTTCAATTTATGGACCATATAATTTGACCGGTTATTTTTTACCAGCTACGCTAATATTTTTATCATCCATTTTTATGACATACCCTCTTGTGTTTTACTTAATTTAATAATTTGATTTCAACGAAAAAAATACATCCATTCAAGGCTATATTTTGTTTTCTTTCTTTAAATTCCTTTTATGCCGAATTGAATATAAACACACAATAAAAAAGGCAGAAGAGTAGTTTTTCCCATACTTATTTTTAAATCTTTTGACAAATTAATAATGACGCAATAAATGGCTGCTTATATGGGTTGTGTCATTCTGAAATGATGATACCGTTATTAAACTATCATTTAGTACATGATTCGGTCAAAAGAACCGTCATGACCGTAATTACCCAATGATATACCTATTAAATAAATGCGAATAGGTACAACTCACATTCAACCATGATAATTTGCATCATATTTTGGTTTTTTTATGTTGTGACTGCTGTGTTTGCCTTGTTGCCATTTTTAATATTTTATACCAAACTAGCTGTACTTGGCCAAGTATTACCATGGCAAAGTCAAGTAAAATTAATAAAAATATTGGAAGCACACGTTTCTAATAGGAACAATTTAATTATAAAAAAAATCTTTGAAAGTGACAGCAGATGTTAATAAGTACGTTTTTTGCCATATTTATTGTTCACACCTTTTTTTATTTTGCGGTTACGTTAAAGAGATGACGCTGCCATAGCTGTTTATATTTTTAACAAACTATCATTAACGTATTTATTCTTTCCCAATTTTTATTTTTACTTTTTTAATTTATTTTATTACATTTTTATGCAGTTTTAAAACAATTTCTTTACATGTCTATTGAATTCAATCTTTTAATTTTAGTTGCGTTGAGCCTCTCTTAAAAAGAGATTGAGCTCTTGTGCTTGGAAAGGGCTTTTTAAAAAAAAGATTTAATTATAATATAAATATATTATATATAAACAACTCGATATAATATAATACTTAATATTCCGTAAAAAACTAATTTACTTCATTGCGTACCTTATAATAGGTAGGTACTTTATTAAAGGTAGGTACTTTTACAACACTGCTTCTATTTTTTTTAATTTCTTCTTTGACTTTTATATGACAGTACAAATTAAAATTGCGCATACCTTACATTGAAAAATATCTATTTAAAATGTCGCTTTAAGAATACGTAATGGAAGAGATTTTAAATTTTCAAGTATATACCTACACATTTATCTTCTTTGAGTTTTAAAAGTGAAGTTTGCAAATTTTCACTGCTATAGGATGAGTGGTATAGGATCACATAAAAGACAAACGTAAAAACGAACATTGATTTTTGGTGTATAGGGCACTGCTTCATATAAACGCAGTGTTATCTCGATCGATAACACATGAAGGAAAGGTGATCAGCCCTCAACTTCAGGTACTAGCCCAGTGTAATATTGAATAAACATTAGAGTGAAAAAATCACTTTTATTTATTAAACCCCCCTGGGAATCGAACCTGGGACCTCCAGAACGGTAGGCGAGCATGCTGACCATTACACTACGGAGGCGGATGATATAGATATAGATTTATAGATATAGATAACGTAATAGATACAGACTATCTGACAAAGTATTAGTCCTCATCAATATTGTGCTGATTCGTTCTAAAAGTTAGTAATACTCGAAGTAAATTTTACATTGTCTGCAATGGCTCTAAATGATGAATTAGAGCTACCTATACTTTACCCACTCTTAAAATTTAAAACTAGGAAATGCTTGTTACTTTTGCCTTCGATATTGCTTTGAATTTTAATACTCATTATTTCATGTTCCCCTCATAAAAAAGGCAACATAGGTACTGTAGTATTTGGACAAACTCAAAATGTTGTAAATAAATTAACTGGTCAAATTATAAGATAAATAAATGAAAATGAAAATTATATTTTCTAGCGTTTCTCATATATCGCTTACTCCTTTCAAGAATGTCATAAATCAAAAATCGTCAATTTTCAGTTTTGCATGTTTTTGGAATACCTAGAAAATGTACCAAATCCCAGCAAAAGAGGCATATTTAAACTTAATATTTACCCGCTACAGGGCAGAAAGTGTTGTTTTTACATTTTGAAGAAAAGGAAATGGGGTTTTTTTTATATACTAAATATTTTTCAAATGGAGAAAAAACTCTCAGGTTTTACCTAAAAAGATCAGTTGCGCAGTAAAAAGTTCAATAATTGGTTGATGTTGATTTTTAATACATTGTACTATATTTTTAAACTTTAAAAACGTTCTCCTGAATAATCAAGTTTTTTTTTTATTTATGACGTTCTTGAAAGGAGTGCGCGATATGTGATTATAATTTAGGATATGAGTTTCTGTCTACTATCAAAGAGTTTCTGATCAATAAAAATGTTCTTTTTATCTCACCAACAGATGTCGCTAGTGAAGTTCTAGTGATTCAAGAACAATGTTTCGGAATTGTATCGTATATAGAACTTTGAACCAAGAATTTGAGTAGTGTGGTTGTCAATCATGGGAAGAATTGGTGAATGTTACACGTATAAAGTGATCACTAAAGTGATCCCGTAAATGCAAAGACTTCCATATTTCTTTGTTTCTTCATCTTTGTTGAAATCTCAATAAACAATATGAAACATACTTCTTCTGGGTTTTCGGCCTCTTGGTTTTCTCCACTCTAAATTCTGCAACTCTGCATATTGATATGGCCATTTAACCAAAAATGTGCCTCAAGGTGATTAAATTTATCCGATTAGACGCATAAGCGGTTTGTTTTGACATTAGAAAAATCAAAGTAGTATTTATTCGCGCAAACAAGATGTGAAGCCCATTTCAATTTTGTAACATCTGCTTTTAGAAGCCCCCAGGGGTATGAAAAAAAAGAAACATCGCACAAAAAAGGAGATCGATGAATACAGATAGTCTTGTAGGTATGTGTACAAAAGATGTGAATGACATGGTAATTGGAGAAGACTGGAGCTGAGAATGAATTTATTCGCAAAAAGCGTTGCATTTTTAATATGGTCGAATGACAGCGAAGATAATCATATTCAAATTCAGAGAAAAATACAATTCACATACATTACATTAATTCGATGACGTAAATACAGTAGAACCTCTCATAACGAGTGATTCGTATAACGAACAAAAAAATCTGAAAAAATTGCCGCCTTGACGAGCGAAATTTCGTATAACGCGTTACAGAGAACGGGCAAGTCTCTTTTTCACGACATTTACTTATGAGCCAGGACTTCTGCGCCGGGACTCTTATTTCCGTTTTTTTTCCAAATCTAAATTGTATTCCAAATTGTTATACTCCTTAGCAATAAATAGGTAATTTTATTTGAATAAACGTTTTTTTTTTTTTTAATTAAGTATTTTATCGACATGGTCCGCTATATGGAATTTAACATTAATATCTACTGGAAAAAATATTTTGCCTACGAGTAAGATGCTGGAACGAATTATGCTCATTATAAGTTGCTCCACTGTACCATTTTCATGTTTTGATAAAAAAAATATATATATTTCGATGGTATTTTCAAATTTGTGTAATTTTCGCATTTTTATTGCATATTCATCACAAAATATTTAAATGTGTGAGCCGTTCATGGGTAATAAAGTTAATTTTTTCATGAGCGTTAACAAATTGAATGTTGTATACAGTTCATTCTTTGAGCCATCTCATCAAGTGTAATTATCGTATCTAACCGTAACTATTATTCACGAAGCTTACGAATGAACGCAAAAAATGTTTCCCTCGTTCAGTCGGCTATTGTTTCTCCGTCGATCAAACGTAATCCGCCTTTAGATGACGTCACAGATGCTGTTGCTGTTGTTGATCAGCTCGATACTTACTTGTGATTCATTTGCCCTTTTTATCCTTTTTTATTTTTTTTTATAAATAAAATTTACAAACTTCAGTAAGATGAATTATTTTTGTTATTTTACTAAGTTTTCAAACACATTTTTTACTAGATAATATTATAACATCATTAAAATACACACACTCATATATGTTTGTAAACCCATATGATTCGTAAATATTTTGTAATGTATAAATGTGTATATATTATATATATATATATATATATATATATATATATATATATATATATATATATATATATATATATATATATATATATATATATATATATATATATATATATATATATATATATATATATATATATATATATATATATATATATATATATATATATATATATATATATATATATATATTTATATAAATATATATATATATTAATATATATATATATATATATATATATATATATATATATATATATATATATATATATATATATATATATATATATATATATATATATATATATATATATATATATATATATATATATATATATATATATATATATATATATATATATATATATATATATATATATATATATATAATATATATATATATATATATATATATATATATATATATATATATATATATATATATATATATATATATATATATATATATATATATATATATATGTATATATGTATATATGTATATATATATATATATATATATATATATAATATATATATATATATATATATATATATATATATATATATATATATATATATATATATATATATATATATATATATATATATATATATATATATATATATATATATATATATATATATATATATATATATATATATATATATATATATATATTTATATATATATATATATATGAATGTATGAATAAAATTATGTTTTTTTTTCAATCCAGACTTAAAATCTTCTATCAGCAATGAAACGTTTAAATCATTTGTGTAATATCTTTTTTCTAAACTAACCTTGGTACATTTACCCATGTAAACTATATTGTATAAATAAGATACTTATTTTAACCTTCTTCAAACCATATCAGCAGGTAATGATTAAGATAGTTCATGATATTGGAGCACTATTATCTTAATTATTAATTTTATTCAGGCACGGTGATTAGTACTGCACCTCAAGTGTCAGTCCAGGACACTTTAAAACAAATATAAGAGTGAAATATCGCCGGTGTTTAATGTGATTCCCCAGGAAATCGAACCAGAGACCTCCGGTAAGGTAGAGAAAATCTCCAACCACTTTACTATGTTACAGAGGTAGACACATACTCGTGTGTTATTAAAATGAATTCACAAAGGAATAATTACAGCAAAAAATTATAAACCTAGTTCTCATGTGTTAATAATTATGATTTATCGAGAAACAAAAAATAAATAATTGGGATATATTTATAAAAATTTTCTTCTCGTGTCTAGTACCGACCCATCATATTACTTCGTAAAATTGAAAACATTCGACATCATTTGTAATTAATCAAAAAAACACCAAGCGACATATGCTTTCATGTTTTGATGAAGATTGATACGCATTTAATAATATTATTGAAGGAAAGAAGGCATATGGTCCCCTTTTTAGTTGTTGTTGTTGTTAAAATCGACTTGTTTTCTCTCCCCGTAATTCGTAATGATCGATTTAATGTCAACTGAATAAAAAACAACTTTTCTTTATTTATTTTCAAAAACATATTAAATACATAAGTCATATCACTCACTCCTTTCAAGAACGTCATAAATAAAAAAAAACTTGATTTTTCAGGAGAAAGTTTTTAAAGTTTAAAATACAATACAATATATTAAAAATAAATATCAAGTCACTTCTTGAACTTTTATGTGTGCAACAGATCTTTTTAGGTAAACCCTGAAGGTTTTTTCTCCATTTGAAAAATATTAAGTACATTTACAAAAATAACCATAAGTAATCCCGATAAGTAAATCCTACTTCTCATTTTGGGACATGGGAATTAGGTTAACAAGACCGGAACACAAATAATAAAGTTACAAAAAAGATTTATAAAAAATAACGAAAACTAATACATGGCGTAATATAAAAACAATAAACAGGTATAATAAATTGGCATAAGTAGCATATGTAAAAGAAATACACGAGAAAAACATCAGATAAGAAATAAAATTACATATATTTTTTCTTATTTTAATAAAATTACAACTACGTTACATAGTTTTTTCCACAAACGAGTATATTTTGATTGATCAGTGACTGGGTTTCGTCGTTACCGATACTTCAGTCTAGTGATACTTCATCAGACTAGTCTGATGTCGGTAACGATGTTATCTGGTTACTGGTCAAATAAAACATATGTGTAAAAAATATATCAGTAGTTTAAAACCTTATTTTTTATAATTTAGAAGTAAAGCGTGTAGTTGGTAAAAAAAAGGATGAAGGTACACTAAATGCAGTAAAAAAGCAATTTCTCAGGCAAATCTGCGATAAAACAATGCATGTTTCTCGTAAATTTTCGAATGGTGATATAAGGAAACAATGTTAGTCTAAGATAAGCACTATTGATAAGAAAAAAGTGTGTTGAAATGATTTGGGCATGCAAAACAAATAAGAGAAAAAGGAAGAGAGTTAAACTAAACCAAATATGGTTGGAAATTGAATCAGAAGAAAAGCGAGGAAAACTTGGAAGATTTATATGATCAGGTATTTCAAATACTCGGGCGTGGTCTGGTCAGAAGTTGAAATAATCATCGGGTATGTATCAGAAGACGCATGAATGTGGAAAAGGCAAAGATTGTTTGCAAATATAAATAAATATGGCGTTATATTCTCTCTGTCTACCCTTTTGGGTAAAAGGGGGTGATAGTTAGTTAGTTAGTAATAATTTGATTTATTTCTTAACGCCAAGCTTTAACTCAATAATATAGTAAGTTCGTGTTATTCAATGAAAATTGATTACTGATCCTCTGAGCTTTATCGGGAATTTGGATGCTATCCAGCGCCTGGGATTGCAACCGAAAGCATGTAATTGAACTGAGCAGTGAATGGTTACAGTTTACACAGTAAATATATAGTTTCAAGAGAACATTCCTTGACCTAAAGGTGTTGAGCACTTCCAGGAATGTATTGCAGATTAAATTAACACTGACGTAACGTTAACTCAATTTAATAAATCTTTCGGGATAATATTTTCGGTATAAAATAAATGCTTTCCGTTATTAGGTTATCGTTATAAATTATCTTTCAAGTAGAAATTGATATCTACAACATTTTGAGTGTGTCCTAATGCTGGTTCACAAATCTGGATTATCTCCAATTATAGGAGTTATTTTTCATATTATTTTTTGACATCTCATCAAAGATGAAGAAGAATATGGAAGTCTGGGCATTTAAAGGGCTAAAATTTATTTCATCTCACCAATACATGTCTCTCGTGAATTTCTAGTGATTCAAGAACAACGTTTCGAAATTGATTCATATAAATGTAAATAGAACTTACCATGAATTTGAGTAGTGTGGTTGTCAATAGTGAGTAGAATTGGTGAATGTTACACGTGTGTAAAGTTATCATCAGTGATTATGATAACTTTACACAGCCTATGACGGTCGTCAAGCCCGTAAATGGACAGACTTGTATATTCTTCTTCATCTTTGATGAGATGTCAAAAAATTGTATATTTGTCTCATCGAGGTTTAACGCGCGTTACAAATACGTCTGAGGTCAAGGTTATCCCTCTTACACAACGCTTCACAAAAACGATTATATCTTTCATTATTTGGCAATTTCAGTGGTCTCTTATTGGTTTTATACAGTGTATTTGAACAGCCGAGTACTGGAATTGATGTCAAATTGCCATAGATTCAAACATAATTGTTTTATTTTGCGATGAAGCGAGTAAGATTAGACATGCCTCCGTTTGCTATTTGAAGAACTGAGTATTGGCGGATGTCATTAGCCACCTTCAGGATGTATTGTAATATGTATCTACATCAGAGGATCATACATACACAAAATTACTTGTATCGACAAGGCCACATTTTTTATTTAATAATTTAATGAGCCTTTGGCAGCATTCATTACATTAAAATATGTATTTAGCAACTGCTGCCAACGTTGATTGTTTCCATATAATTTTCATCAAATAACATAAATTTACGTCGATGTATTGGGACGATTCAACATATTTCATCAATTGAAAACATAGTTTAGAGAGATTATTAAAATTCTTTTTTCTATTTTACAATAGCGATTGATTAATTTTCGATTATCACAAGAAAAATTGTTGAGAAAGCAAAAAAAAAATATACTTTGGTTTGGCAAATTATTTGATCTGTTTTTAAACTTTAGATAAAATAAGTAAAGAAAAGTTTATAAAAACAGGAAATAAGTCGAATCCTTTACATTCTGTATCCTTTCTTTTAGTTATTTCTCGTCATTCGTATCGATAGCAAAGTTTTCAACTTATAAAAAGAAAATTATAATGCTCTTTTTTGTTGTATGTTCATTATGCTTTCTTACATTTGAGAGATGTCAGATTTATGGGTGTTTTTTTTTTGTGAAAATGATTTCATTTACCTTTTTCGATTTCTGACCATTATTGAATTGATATCATCGTTACTCTCTGAAAATATGATTCCCAAATAATACGTGTTGGGGAAGGCAACAAAAGAGATAATGATATGCGCATGTGAGGAGAAAGGAACCATCCAGACTCCCCCACATTGCACATATGGATTGACAGCTGGGAATCGACATCGCAGAAGGCAATCCCTCCTTTAGAAAATACCACAAGGCTTACACCAAGCAGAAAATGAAGAAGAAAATGACTATATATATATATATATATATATATATATATATATATATATATATATATATATATATATATATATATATATATATATATATATATTATATATATATAAATATATTTATATATATATATATATATTTATATATATATATGTATATATATATATATATATATATATATATGTATATATATATATATATATATCCCTCCTTTAATCAATCCCTCCTTTAGAAAATACCACAAGGCTTACACCAAGCAGAAAATAAAGAAGAAAATGACTGTATATATATATATATATATATATATATATATATATATATATATATATATATATATATATATATATATATATATATATATATATATATATATGTATATATATATATATATATATATATATATATATATATATATATATATATATATATATATATATATGTATATATATATATATATATATATATATATATATATATATATATATATATATATATATATACATATATATATATATATATATATATATATATATATATATATATATATATATATATATATATATATATATGTATATATATATATATATATATATATATATATATATATATATATATATATATATATATATATATATATATATATATATATATATATATATATATTTATATTTATATATATATATATATATATATATATATATATATATATATATATATATATATATATATATATATATATATATATGTATATATATGTGTGTGTGTGTATGTATATAGTACAAATCATCATTAAGATTGATTATTTTGAAATACAAACATAAGCAAAACTTTTACAGCACCTGTGCCTTGTTTGCACACGTGCTCGAAATCGTGACGTCACTGGAATTATTAGTTTGCAAAGCAAAGAAAACTGTTTTGATTCTTAAGTATATATGTTCGTATATGCGTGCATACTGTGATGTTAGTATGAACAGGACATTGACTCAGTTTGCCGATGTAGACGGAAGATATACTAGTATACCATATGTATGTATAATATTAACAAATGCATACTGTGTTTTCGTTTTTATTTTATTTATAAAATTTTACATTTACTATAATCTAAGTGTTCACAAAATCTTGATTTTTTCCACTTAGGAGCAAGGGTGGCCAACCCGCGGCCCGCGGTCTATTTTGAATATTTTTTTTTTTTTTTAATTTCACATCCATCAGAATGTATTTTAAATCATATGTCAGTTATTCAAGCGAATCATGTTTCTGTTATTACGTGAAATGCATATATTCTGTTGAAAAGAAACTCAAATATCGCACTGAGTGGCCATTGATAAATTAGTTTTATATGAAATAAAATTGGTAATATTTTTTTATTATGTGTCCTAATTAATTCTTTTGACTGTTAAAATTGATAAAAATGTTTATTACTATACAAATACAATATTTGTTGGTCAATGCGTGTTTTCTTCTCATATCTTGTCGTCGTAATGTTTGCTTTTCAAAATTACCCTGATTGTACTTTATGAATACTTCTGCATTCAAATTATTTATAATATTTTTTTTTAAATCAATAAATATGAAATCGTTGTATTTTTTTTTAATTATCACTGTCTGTATGCGGCCCTTAAGAAAAATTTAGGTCACGAGGCGGTCCGGGGTGCAATTTGGGTTGGCCAGGCCTGGTTTAGAGACAAAATAAAGAACCAGCTAATTAAAGAGAAAATTTTACCAAAAATGTATCAGAACCGCACTCCTGTATGTATACGAATGCTGGACGATGTATAACACCCACTCTAGGCAACTAGAAACTGGTGAAATGCGAATGCTTAGATGGTCAGCTGGAGTGTCCCTTAGAGACAAAATAAAGAGTTCACGCAATCGTGGAAGCCTGGGTGTAACAGATATTAATAGTAAGGTAGAGGAAAAAAAAAAAGATGGTATGGGTACATAGAACGCAAAGAAACAGAACATGTTGTGAAACATAGAATAAAATAACAACTGTGTAGTTTTTTCAACATGAATTTTATTTGACCAGTAACCGGGTTTCATCGTCGCCGACATCATCACACTGGTCAGGCCAGTCTCAAGATGTCGGTTACCGGTCATGATGAAACCCAGTTGCTGGTCAAATGAAATTCATGTGGAAAAAACTATATGGTTTTTATTTTATAGAATAAAAACCATATAGTTTTTTCAAAATTTATTGTCATGGATCTTCCTCGAAAGATATCTAGAGGAACACCAATAAATAAACCACAGCTCTAACATACACGCATCCTGAACACCATGAATTCACTGAGAAAAGTGATACTTTTAAATTTAATACAGGGAGGGAGGATAAGATTAATATATTATTTTTTGACATCTCATCAAAGATGAAGAAGAATGTGGAAGTTTGGGCATTTAAGGGGCTGACGACCGTCATAGGCTGGTTTAAGTGATCACTTTACACACGTGTAACATTCACCAATTCTACCCATTATTGACAACCACACTACTCAAATTCTTAGAACTTCCAAAAATTTGAAATTATTCCATATTGTTCTTCATCTTTGATAAGATGTTAATAAATAATATAGAAATAACTCCCGTTAGATAATCCTGGAGATAATCCAGATTTTGTGAACAAGTATTTGGACACACTCAAGATGTTGTAAAAGCTTAATATATTTTGTAAATGGAATTTTCGTTACAAGGTTAAACATTAACAACTTTCATAAATTCGAGCTTGAAAAGGTTAAAAGTCTATTAAATAATACACCGAATTTTGTAAGGACATACATGCAGACGCACAATTTTTTTTTAAAGTTTTTTTTAAATAATTACGCGAGACTACTAAATAAATATTAATGATAATATGAAAAACTCGTTTTGTGGCGTCATTTACACGTCATAACTCCGTTTAATTGTATGTTAAAATCTTGTATCAATATTTATCGTTGAAAAATATCCCACTGTATGTGTTCAGATGGCAATCATAAATAAGGCTATATCAGCATGTGAAGAAAATCATTTCTATAAGCTACTTAATTTAAAATGTGCAATTATATTTTTAATAATTTCAAAGATCACAAATTAAAATTTACTGCATTATAAAAAACAATTAATGATCGGTGATTGAAAATAATGATTTTACATAATAATTATTAATTGTTTTTATTATGTATTTAAATGGTTTTATTTTATTAATTAACGCATAAAAAATATTATACGTGATAGAAATCTGAGTATTCTAGGGCTCACGACTTGGCCCGGCTGGCTTAAGTGGTCATATTATACAATTGCGTGACGTACACCATTCTGCCGATTATTGCACATAATTAAAAAAAATGCAATAAAGATATTTGATAATATCTAAATAAAGAAAATAAAGTTACCACTAAAGCCAGCCAGTTCCATGTCATAAGCCCTGAGTAACTCAGGCTTATGTCTTCTCTTCTTAAAAAAAAAAAGGTGGATCGTCTCTGTTAAGACACCTATTATTAATATCTTAATAATTATTGCGTTTACATCATCTATCGAACAACATTATTATAATTCTGAACTCTTTGTAGGTCATGAACAATACACCCAACACAAGTCATTGTTTTATTATTTAAGCCTGTATTTGTGTACATTACAGTTATCTTTTTAAATAAATATTAAATGAGAAATAAAAATAATTAAAAGTATGAATAATTAGATCCGCGGGTAAAGTAAGAATTAAATTCAGTATCAGGAATGATTTAAGTAATCGAAATAGCTAGAAATAGTTATAATGATTAAAGAAAACGCTTGTTTTTTACCACTTGAGTTTTATTATAGACTACATGTTTCAGAAGTTAAACTTCCATCATTCAGGTCTGTATAATAACTATTATTATACAGACCTGAATGATGGAAGTTTAACATTTGAAACATGTAGTCTATAATAAAACTCAAGTGGTAAAAAACAAGTGTTTTCTTTAATCATTGTAACATGTCTTACCACAAAGTTAATGCCGAAACAATAAATATAATAGAAATAGTTATCATAAAATGACAAAGATAGAACGCCACACTCGTCTCTCTTGACACTCCTTTCAACAACGTCATAAATCAAGAAACTTGATTTTTCTATAGATCGTTATCAAAGTTTAAGAATATAATCAAATGTATTAAAAATAAATATCAAGCCACTTATTAAACTTTTTACTGTGCAACAGATCTTTTTCGGTAAAACCTGAAGGTTTTTTCTTAATTTCAAAAATATTAAGTTTATTAAAAAAAATTAAACAATACCTTTTCTTCAAAATGCAAAAACAACACTTTCTTCTCTGTAGCGGGTATATATTAAGTTACAAATATGCCACTTTTGCTGGGATATAGTACATTTTCAGGGCATTCCAAAAACACGCATAACCGAAAATTGACGATTTTTGATATATGACGTTGTTGAAAGGGGTGAGCGATATATCAACACATGCCAGATTTTAAGTTCTGATTGATTTTTTTGTCAAGTCTATTCTATTCATTCTCGTTCTGTTTTCCCATTCACTTTTCCAAATTTACTACCTCAGTCATTCCCTTGTCATCCATTTACTCTACATCTACAAACCATCTCAAAAACTATTCTTCATCTTTTTAATCAACTGATGCGTCATATATTCCGTTCCAATATCTTCATTTTCAATTCTGTCTTGCATCTTTTTTTCTTCTACATTCGTTTCGAGGTATCGCATTAAAAGGTTTACTCTGTTTAATCATTATTTTTTCAATTTCATGTTTCATTTAGATGCATTAATGTTGGCTCCAGTAGTGCATTTAAATATACTTAGATTAATTGTTACAACCACGTTACTTTGAAACCCGAGTTAGACATACATACTCGTATAAATGTTTATAAAATATATATATATATATATATATATATATATATATATATATATATATATATATATATATATATATATATATATATATATATATATATATATATATATATATATATATATATATATATATATATATATATATATATATATATATATATATATATGTATATATATATTTATATATATATATAT